>NW_011628078.1:18545-24923 GCF_000512975.1 Sesamum indicum | reverse complement strand
GCCAAAGATGTATGACAATGGGACACTCTGACAAAGAGTGTATGCTCAACAAACCAAAACCAGCTAAACCACCGATTGCTGTATATGTACCAAAAATGGGGACGCCGCAAGAACCAACAATGCCTAAACGGAGTAGGAACCATCCTAGGGAGGAAGGTGATACTACTTATAAACCATCCCGACCAATAAATATGCCTGATCGGAACATGAGCAGACCACCATCAGCTCGAGTGGTAGAAAAGCAGAGAGAGGGACGTGAATCCCCTAGAGATGCAGCCGGCCCTAGTCGTGAGGAAAGGGGTAAGGCGCTTGTTATATATAATACTTTTGACGCACTTCACCTATTAGATGATACAGATGAGTCGTCTCGGGGTCCTAAGCATAGCAGCCCCATGCCCTGTGATCCATGTTGCATGCAGCAGTATGGAATGTTCGTGGCCTGAACACACGAGATCATCGGTTAGCAGTCAAAGACATCGTTGCTGAGTTCAGGTTACAATTCCTCGGTCTCCTTGAAACTCGTGTTCGTATAAATAACGTATCTCATATTCAGGCTTTTTTACTACCTCAATGGAAATGGTTTGTGGATTATGGATCGTCCGGTAATCGGATTTGGATAGCGTGGGATGAAAATTTTATTGATGTTGATGTGGTTGAATGTAGCACACAGTTTATTCACTGTCATGTTAATATCCGTGCACTTCATGAATCCATTGCTATTACTGTTATCTATGGGGCAAATGAGTTGGTAGAGAGGAGGGCGTTATGGGACTCCATGGAGACTATTGCTATACAGAGTGCTGATATTCCGTGGCTTGTTGGAGGGGATTTCAATACAGTGCGAGACCTTAGTGAAATCTGTGGTGTATCAGGAGATATTCGAATGGCCATGGAAGACTTTAATACTTGCATCCAGAATACAGGATTATTACCATTACCCATGCAGGGCGAATGGTACACATGGCACAATTGCAGTGCCGGGCCACGAAACCTCTGGAAAAGACTGGATCGCATGCTGATCAATGATAGATGGATGGCTCAGTTCCCGACATCATATTATTCTTCCCTCACAGCACGCACTTCAGATCACTCCCCAATGGTGTTAAGTGGGGATATACAACAACAATTAGGAGGTATGTTTCGATTCGATAATTACCTCGCCCTATCTCCAGAATTTATTCCCAGTGTACAACAGGTATGGCAACATAACATAATAGGGACACCCATGTATGCCGTAACAAGGAAACTCAAAGCACTTAAACCGATATTTAGAGAGCAGAGGAGGAAAAAGGGGGACTTATCTCACAATGTCCAACTGGCAAAAGGGTTTCTTGAGATGGCGCAAGTACTTGTTACTTCAAACAGGCAGGATGAACTATTCCTACAGTTGGAACACTGCTGCCGGGTAGTACTAGCTAAAGCAGCTAAACTTGAACAGATTATGCTACAACAGAGATCAAAAATGCAGTGGATGAAGGGGGGTGACCAGTGCTCCCGGGTATTCTTTCGTAAGATTGCTCAAAGGAGATCGGCGAGAAGAATCTTACAAATCAATGATGATCATGGAGCCACTCACACAGATCCAGGAGCAGTAATTAATGAGTTTGTCATGTACTATCAAAATTTACTTGGTGGGGAACGACGAAGAGACATGATAGATCTTCGATTCCTGCGACCATGGGCTAGACATTTATTGAGTGAAGATGATGTCAACTCCTTAGTCTTGCCATTTACTCATATGGATGTCAAGCAAGCGATTTTTGACATTGCTGAAGATAAGGCACCTGGGCCGGACGGGTATTCATCGGGCTTCTTCAAAGCTGCATGGCCTATAATAGGGCAGGAGGTGTCTTCGGCAGTCTTGGATTTCTTTCATACAGGCCGAATTCTGAAGCAGATTAATACTACACTTTTGGCGCTCATACCAAAGGTACATTCTCCTATGAATGTTGGTGATTTCCGTCCTATATCTTGCTGCAATGTACTGTACAAGATTATTGCCAAGCTCATTGTCCAACGATTGAGTGTGATACTGGACAAACTTATTAGTCCGTGCCAAGCGGCGTTCGTGCCCGGACGAAGCATAGGAGACAATATCATGTTGGCACAGGAACTGTTTACGGGATATAACCAGACCCATCTACCACCCCGGTGTGCTCTAAAAGTGGACATTCGAAAGGCATATGATACGGTGGAGTGGGATTTCCTAATTGCTGTGATGGAGTTATTTGGGTTCCCTCATATATTCGTGAAATGGATTGAGGAGTGTGTCACAACACCCTCATTTTCTGTTGGGCTTAACGGGAAACCTCACGGCTTCTTTACGGGGGCTAGAGGGCTTCGGCAGGGAGACCCTCTATCACCATACTTATTCGTGCTTGTGATGGAAGTCCTACAATTGGGTTTCCTACAGCTGATTGACCAGGATGAATTATTTTCTTTTCATTGGAAGTGTGATGCAGCCAGGATTTTTCAGCTGGGTTTTGCTGATGATTTGTTACTATTCTGCCGTGCTGATTTGAACTCTATTGGAGTATTTAAGACAGGATTGGATCGCTTTGCTGAATGGTCGGGGCTCAGGCTAAATGTGCAGAAAAGCCACCTCATTATCTCACGTTCAGCACAAGGACTACGAGAGGAGATGTTGGAAGCACTCGGATTTCAAGAGGGAGTCCTACCGATGAGGTATTTAGGGCTACCTCTTTTATCTTCTCGTTTAACAGTTGCTGATTGTAACCCTCTATTGTTGAAAATTGATAAACGCATTGCGGGTTGGGAGGGTATGGCTCTTTCTTATGCTGGTAGGGTGCAGATTATTAAATCTGTACTCTTGTCGCTGAGTTTATATTGGTCATCGGCGTTCATCCTTCCAAAGAAAGTTACTAACGAAATTGAGAAGAGACTACGAACTTTCTTGTGGAAGGGGACAACAAACAGTGGTTATGCGAAGGTAGCATGGAAAGACCTCTGCCGACCGAAAGATGAGGGAGGAATAGGATTCAAAGATATTGCTATCTTGAATCGCACATTAATGACCAAGAAACTCTGTGATATCATCAGGTGCGATAGGACCTCAATTTGGGTTGAATGGCTTTACCAGGGTCGATTACGCGACACCTCCATTTGGACGATTAGGGAGAATGGAGGCTCATGGGGTTGGCGGAAAATTCTACGTCTACGGGCTTTCCTCCGCCCTATGGTGGACTATCAGATTGGCGATGGGCGAACTTTTTACCTTTGGCAGGACCCGTGGCATTATCTCGGACCACTCAGTGTCACATTCCCACGGGGACCGAGACTACTCAGAATAGAGGAATCAGCCAGATTGAGCACGGTTATTAGTGAAGGAGAGTGGCAGTGGCCTCCTATCACAGATTTTGAGTGTCTGGAGATCACACATGGTTTACCCACAATTCATGGAGGACCGAATCGAATTATTTGGAGATTTGATCAGGGTAAACCTACAACCCAGGCTCTATATAGGCTTTTTGATCCCCCAGAAAGTAGGCTATCATGGCTAGCGCACCTTGGCCCATGTATTCTATGTAATGAGGGAGCGACAGAGACACATGGCCACTTATTCTTTCAGTGCAGATTTAGTCGACAGTGTCTCACAGCTGTCCGAAGAATGGTACGATATTCTTGGCCCAATAGAGACTGGAAAATGGATATTGAATGGGCTTCCCAAAAATGGAGAGGTAAACACATTGTTAACATATCTTATCGAGCACTATTAGCATCATGTGTTTACCACATTTGGAGGGAGAGAAACTTGAGAAGATTCGAGCACACCGAGAGGACACCTAGCACCATGGCTTTATTGATAGTTGAGGATATCAAGCAGCGGATCCTTAGTATCTCTCTACCTAGATCAGTCAGTACAAGAGCTTTATATAGACTATGGCGTATCCCTTGGCCTGTCGAGGGAGAAACCAACTGATAACCACAATGTTGTACTGTACTACTATTTCATTTTACTTAATGATACTTACATTTACCAAAAAAAGAAACGAACTTGACCCAAACAAAGGTTTAGACCCATGTATTTGTGTGGTAAATTTGCCAAAAATAAGTACAAGTTAGTTTGGAAGGGAAACAAACTTATTTTTAATAAAACCGTGCAAAAAAACTAAATTTTAAACATTATCGGAATTTCACGAAACTTAACCGAAACGTAGGTCTTGACCCATGCAAATGTGTGGTAAATTTGCTAAGCGTAATAATAACACAAGTTAGTTTGAAAGTAAAACAAACTTGCTTTAATAAAACCGTCCAAAACAACTAAATTTTGAACGTTTTAAGAATTTCACAAAACTTGACCCAAACGTAGGTCTCGACGCATGCATTTATGTGGTAAATTTGTTTAGTGTAATAAATGACTACAAGTTAATATGGAAAGGAAACATACTTGGTTTAATAAAAACGTGTAAAACAACTATTTTTGAACATTCTCAGAATTCCACGAAATATGACCCAAGCGTAGGCCCAGACCCATGCATTTGTATGGTAAGTTTGGTCAGTGTAATAATAACTGCAAGTTAGTATGAAAGTCAAACAAACTTTCTTTAATAAACAATGCAAAAAAGTTAATATTGAACGTTCTCCGAATTCCACGAAACTTGACACAAACGTAGGTCAAGACCCAGGCATTTCTATGGCAAATTTGCTAAGCATATTAATAACAACAAGTTAGTATCAAAGGAAAACACACTTGGTTTAATAAAACCGTGCAAAATAGCTAAATTTTGAACGTTCTCAGAATTGCACGAAACTTGACCCAAACGTAAATATAGACCCAAACGTGGGCAAGACATATTCCTTCTAATGAAGAGGTTGGTCATCTTATATTGGCGTTTACACCGGATGATGTGAAGCAAGCAGTATTTGACATTGCAGATGACAAGGCCCCGGGACCTGATGGATACTCATCAGGATTCTTTAAAGCAGCCTGGCCAGTGGTGGGACAGGAAGTTAGAAAGGCGGTACTGGAATTCTTTAGTACCGGTAAACTACTCAAACAAGTCAACTCCACACTTTTGGCTCTAATCCCAAAGGTACACACTCCTATGACTGTTGGTGATTTTAGGCCAATTTCATGCTGTAATGTGTTATACAAAATTATTGCGAAATTACTTGTCCAGCGGTTGAGTGTGGTTCTGGACAAGATTATTAGTCCCTGTCAGGGAGCGTTTATCCCAGGGCGTAGCATTGGGGACAATATTTTGTTGGCACAGGAACTACTCACGGGATACAACCAGGTGAGGCTTCCACCTCGTTGTACCCTAAAAGTCGATATCAGAAAGGAATATGATACTGTAGAGTGGGATTTCCTACTTGCGGTCTTGCCACTATTTGGATTCCCCCAAACGTTCACCAGGTGGATTGAGGAGTGTGTAACGACGGCGGCATTTTCGATTGGCCTTAATGGAAACCCTCACGGTTTCTTTGCAGGAGCACGTGGATTAAGACAGGGAGACCCTCTATCGCCCTATCTCTTTGTTCTCGTTATGGAAGTCTTGTATTTGGGACTATTGCAACTTATTGAGCAGGATTTGCAATTCTCTTATCACTGGAAATGTGAGCCGGCCAAAGTCTTCCAGTTGGGATTCGTAGACGATCTCCTGCTTTTCTGTAGAGCCGATTTGAATTCACTCAGGACCCTCAAGAGGGCGTTGGACCGATTTGCAGAATGGTTGGGAGCAGGAGCACGTGGATTAAGACAGGGAGACCCTCTATCGCCCTATCTCTTTGTTCTCGTTATGGAAGTCTTGTATTTGGGACTATTGCAACTTATTGAGCAGGATTTGCAATTCTCTTATCACTGGAAATGTGAGCCGGCCAAAGTCTTCCAGTTGGGATTCGTAGACGATCTCCTGCTTTTCTGTAGAGCTGACTTGAATTCACTCAGGATCCTCAAGAGGGGGTTGGACCGATTTGCAAAATGGTCGGAACTTCGGCTGAATGTACAAAAAGTCATGTCATTATCTCTCGATCGGCACAAGGTTGGAAGGATCAGATTTTAACAATTATGGGCTTCCAAGAGGGACCAATGAGGTACTTGGGTCTCCCTCTACTGTCTTCTAGATTGTCTATATCCGATTGTCAACCACTTCTATTGAAAATTGATGCTCGCATTAATGGCTGGGACGGAATTTCATTATCATATGCTGAACGTATACAAATCATTAAATCTGTACTTTCAGCAATGAGTATTTATTGGGCGTCTGCATTCATCTTACCGAAGGCTATTATTAAACAAATTGAGAAACGGCTCAGAACTTTTCTTTGGAAAGGCACTTCTACGTCGGGATACGCCAAGGTAGCGTAGAAGGATGTGTGTAAACCAATTAAAGAAGGTGGCCAAGGAATTAAGGATAT
>NW_011628078.1:7330-18174 GCF_000512975.1 Sesamum indicum | reverse complement strand
CATAACTTCATTCTTTGGTTAGCAATTCAGGAGAAGTTACCGACAACTGATAAACCATGGATGACACATCTATGGAGATGTATCCTCTGTGACGAGGGTGCAGCGGAGACACACACTCACATGTTCTTCCGATGTCGATATAGCAGAGGATGCCTTGCAGCTATACGACATCATATCCGATTTGCTTGGCCCAATCGTGAGTGGACAAGAGACGTGGAATGGGCATCGAGGAAGTGGAGGGGGACGCATATTGTTAATGTTGCTTATCGAGCACTACTTGGTGCATGCATATACCATATATGGCGAGAGAGGAATTTGAGACGATCTGAGCACACCCATCGGCCGGAAGCTGTATTAGCTACTTGCATCATAGAAGACGTTAGACAGAGGATAATTAGTATTAATCTTTCCAGTTCTATTAGTACATGTGCACTCTATAGAATTTGGCGTATCCCTTGGTCTGTTGGGGGTACCACCATTTGATTGTTGTACTTTGTACTCTTTACCTATTTTTTTTTTAATGAAACTTACATTTACCCAAAAAAAAAAAAATATTTTCTAATCCTAATAATAACTACAAGTTAGTATGAAAGAGAAACAATCTTGTGTTAATAAAACCATGCAAAACTACTAACTTTTGAACGTTCTCATAATTCCATGAAACTTAACCGAAACGTACGTCTAGACCCATGCGTATATGTGGTAAATTTGATAAGTGTAATAATAACTACAAGTTAGTTTAAAAAAGAAACAAACTTGCTTTAAAAAAACCATGCAAAACAGCTAAATTTTGAATGTTCTTAGAATTCCACGAAACCTAACCAAAATGCAGGTCTTGACCCATGCGTATGTGTGGTAAATTTGCTAAGTGTAATAATAACCACAAGTTAATTTGAAAGGAAAACAAACTTGCTTTAATAAACAGTGCAAAACTGCTAAATTTTGAACGTTTTAAAAATTCCACGAAACATGACCCAAACATTGGTCTAGACCCATGCATTTATGTGCTAAATTTGCTGAGCGTAATAATAACTACAAGTTATTATGAAAGAAAAATAAAGTTTCTTTAATAAAACCGTGCAGAACTGCTAAATTTTGAACGTTTTCAGAATTCACGAAACTTAATCCAAACGTAGGTCTAGACCCATGCATTTGTGTGGTAAATTTGCTAAGCGTAATAATAACTACAAGTTCGTATAAAAGGGAAACAAACTTGCATTAATAATAACCTGCAAAATAACTAAATTTTGAACGTTTTCAAAATTCCACAAAACTTGACCCAAACGTAGATCTAGACCCAAGCATTTATTTGCTAAATTTGCTAAGCATAATAATAACTACAAGTTACTATGAAAGAGAAACAAACTTGTGTTAATAAAACCGTACACAACAGCTATCTTGAATCGCACATTAATGACCAAGAAACTCTGTGATATCATCAGGTGCGATAGGACCTCAATTTGGGTTGAATGGCTTTACCAGGGTCGATTACGCGACACCTCCATTTGGACGATTAGGGAGAATGGAGGCTCATGGGGTTGGCGGAAAATTCTACGTCTACGGGCTTTCCTCCGCCCTATGGTGGACTATCAGATTGGCGATGGGCGAACTTTTTACCTTTGGCAGGACCCGTGGCATTATCTCGGACCACTCAGTGTCACATTCCCACGGGGACCGAGACTACTCAGAATAGAGGAAACAGCCAGATTGAGCACGGTTATTAGTGAAGGAGAGTGGCAGTGGCCTCCTATCACAGATTTTGAGTGTCTGGAGATCACACATGGTTTACCCACAATTCATGGAGGGGAGGACCGAATTATTTGGAGATTTGATCAGGGTAAACCTACAACCCAGGCTCTATATAGGCTTTTTGATCCCCCAGGACCGAAAGTAGGCTGGGCTTCACTACTTTCGGGATCACTGAAGATTCCACGTCATTTGTTCATCCTGTGGCTTGCTATTCTAGGCAAATTGGCTACAACGGACAAATCATGGTTAGCGCACCTTGGCCCATGTATTCTATGTAATGAGGGAGCGACAGAGACACATGGCCACTTATTCTTTCAGTGCAGATTTAGTCGACAGTGTCTCACAGCTGTCCGAAGAATGGTACGATATTCTTGGCCCAATAGAGACTGGAAAATGGATATTGAATGGGCTTCCCAAAAATGGAGAGGTAAACACATTGTTAACATATCTTATCGAGCACTATTAGCATCATGTGTTTACCACATTTGGAGGGAGAGAAACTTGAGAAGATTCGAGCACACCGAGAGGACACCTAGCACCATGGCTTTATTGATAGTTGAGGATATCAAGCAGCGGATCCTTAGTATCTCTCTACCTAGATCAGTCAGTACAAGAGCTTTATATAGATTGTGGCGTATCCCTTGGCCTGTCGAGGGAGAAACCAACTGATAACCACACTGTTGTACTGTACTACTATTTCATTTTACTTAATGATACTTACATTTACCAAAAAAAAAATAAATTTTGAACATTCTCAGAATTCCACGGAACTTGAACCAAACATTGGTATGGACCCAAGCATTTGTGTGCTAATTTTGCTAAGCGTAATAATAACTACAAGTTTGTATGAAGTGAAATGAACTTGCTTTAATAGAACCGTTCAAAACAGCTAAATTTTGAACGTTCTCAAAATTCCACGAAATTTGACCCAAACAAAGGTTTAGACCCATGTATTTTTGTGGTAAATTTGCCAAAAATAACTACAAGTTAGTTTGAAAGGGAAACTAACTTTTTTTAATAAAATCGTACAAAACAGCTAAATTTTGAACGTTCTCAAAATTCCATGAGACTTAACCGAAACATAGGTCTTGACCCTTTTGCATATGTGTGGGAAATTTGCTAAGTGTAATAATAACTACAAGTTAGTTTGAAAGGGAAACAAACTTGCTTTAATAAAATCATGCAAAACAACTAAATTTTGAACGTTCTCAGAATTCCACGAAACTTGACCGAAACGTAGGTCTTGACCCATGCATATGTGCGGTAAATTTTCTAAGCGTAATAATAACTACAAGTTAGTTTGAAAGGAAAACAAACTTGCTTTAATAAACCATGTAAAACAGCTAAATTTTGAACGTGTTTAAGAATTCCACGAAACTTGACCCAAACGTAGGTCTAGACACATGCATTTATGTGGTAAATTTTTTTTTGGGTAAATGTAAATTTCATTAATAAAGAGTAATGGTACAGTACAACATGTGATCATCAAATGGTTTCTCCCTCAACCCAAGGGATACGCCATAATCTATACAATGCTCGTGTACTGACTGACGAAGTTAAATCAACGCTAAGAATCCTCTGCATTTATGTGGTAAATTTGCTGAGCGTAATAATAACTACAAGTTATTATGAAAAGAAGATAAACTTTCTTTAATAAAACCATGCAAAATAGCTAAATTTTGAACATTTTCCAAAATTCCACAAAACTTGACCCAAGTGTAGGTCTAGACACATGCATTTGTTTGGTAAATTTGCTAAGAGTAATAATAACTACATGTTAGTATGAAAGAGAAACAAAAATTTGCTTTAACAAAGTTGTGCAAAACAGCTAAACATTGAACGTTCTAAGAATTCCACGAGCCTTATGGCCCGGACTTCTGACCACTCACCATTAGTCTTATATGGGGATACACAACAACAAAATGGAGGTATGTTTCGGTTTGACAATTATCTGACCCATTCGCCTGATTTTATCCCTAGTGTACAGAATATATGGCAGCATGAGGTGGCTGGCGTGCCCATGTATGCAATGTCACGTAAACTAAAGGCCCTCAAACCGGTCTTCAGACAGCAGATGAGGAATAAGGGAGACTTGACTCTTAATGTCCAATTAGCGAAGGGGTTCCTTGAAGAGGCACAAAACTTGGTGAGGTCAGACAGGCAGAATGAGTTCTTCCTTTTTCTGGAACATTGTTGCCGGCTAGTGTACGCTAAAGCAGTCAAACTTGAGCAAATTATGCTACAATAGAGAGCCAAGATGCAATGGATGAAGGGAGGGGACCAATGCTCCCGGATTTTCTTTCGCTAGATCGCTCAGAGACGGGCAGTGAGGAGGATCTTGCAAATAAATATGAGAATGGTACCACTCACACAGAACCGAGTGAGGTCGTGCAAGAATTCGTGTCATTTTATCAGAACCTCTTAGGAGGTAACAGACGACGGTTATTGGTGGATATTAATTACCTCAGACCTTGGGCGAAGCATATACTATCCAATGAGGAGGCTAGCCACTTATTCCTACCCTCACCGGAAGATGTGAAGCAAGCCATTTTTTACATCGCCGAGGATAAGGCTCCGGGCCGTGATGTTTTCTCATCCGGCTTCTTCAAGGCAGCTTGGCCAGTTGTCGGTACAGAAGTTACAAGGGCGGTATTGGATTTCTTTACTACGGGGAAACTCCTTAAACAAGTTAACACCACACTTTTGGCATTGATCCCCAAGGTACATACTCCTATGCCTGTCAATGATTTTAGACCAATTTCATGCTGTAATGTTTTATACAATGTCATTACTAAACTGCTTGTCCAACGGTTGAGTATGGTTCTGGACAAGTTAATCAGTCCCTGCCAAACAGCCTTCATCCCGGGAAGAAGTATTGGGGACAACATTATGTTAGCACAGGAATTGTTCACAGGATATAATCAGATACGCCTTCCCCCAAGATGTGCACTTAAAGTGGATATTAGAAAGGCCTATGACACAGTCGAGTGGGACTTCCTTGTTGCGGTTTTACAGTTCTTCAACTTTCCAACTACATTCATTAGATGGATTGAGGAGTGCATCACGACGGCCTCATTTTCGATTGGCCTCAATGGAAAACCTCACGGGTTTTTTAATGGGGCGAGAGGTCTACGCGAAGGAGACCCTTTATCTCCCTACCTCTTTGTGCTTGTCATGCAAGTTTTACATTTGGAATTCTTACAACTAATTGAACAGGACATGCAATTCACCTACCATTGGAAGTGTGAGCTAGCTAGGGTATTCCAGTTGGGTTTTGCAGATGATCTCCTACTTTTCTGCAGAGCTGATATGGACTCTGTCAGAGTGTTCAAGATGGGACTGGACAGGTTTGCAGAGTGGTCAGGCCTCCGGTTGAATATACAAAAGAGTCACCTTATTCTATCCCGGTCTGCATAAGAAAGGAGAGAACAGATGCTAGCAGTGCTAGGTTTTCAAGAGGGGTATCTCCCGATGAGGTACTTGGGTCTCCCCCTACTCTCATCTAGATTGTCTATTTCCAACTATCAGCCACTTCTATCTGAAATTGATGCACGTATTACTGGATGGGAAGGAATATCATTATCATATGCTGGGCGGGTACAGATCATCCAATCTGTACTTTCAACACTGAGCTTGTATTGGGCATCTGCATTTATCTTACCGAAGGCTGTCATTAAGGAAGTGGAGAACGCCTTCGAACATTCCTATGGAAAGGAACCTCAATGACGGGATATGCCAAAGTAGCGTGGAAAGATATCTGCAAACCGGTAGAAGAAGGGGGTCTAGGAATTAAAGATATTGCTGTTCTTAATCGTGCCTTAATGACAAAAAAATTGTGCGATGTCATTAGATGTGACCGAACATCTATCTGGGTTGAGTGGTTGCAGCACGGACGATTACGGAATAACTCCATATGGACAGTTGGCGAACAGGGAGGATCGTGGGGTTGGAGAAAAATGCTTCGTCTGCGCAGCTCTATCCAACCAATGGTGGAGCTTCATATTGGAGATGGGAGCAGCTTCTATCTTTGGAAGGATCCATGGCATCAACTTGGACCCCTGCTTCCTAGATTTCCACGCGGACCGAACTTACTTGGGCTCGAAGACTCCACTAAGCTTTCTTCGATCATTGACGGGGGCCAATGGCACTGGCCCCTCATCACGGATCTGGAATGCCTCCAAATCACATATACACTACCTCAGATTCATGGAGGCAATGATATGATCATTTGGAGATTTCCTGATGGGCAACCCACTACCCAGGCACTTTACCGACTTTTTTGCCCACTTGGACCGAAAGTGGGCTGGACTTCACTACTTTCGGGATCTTTGAAGATTCCACACCATTCATTTATCTTATGGATGGCTATTCAGGAAAAGTTACCGATAACCGACAGACCATGGCTCACACATCTTGGTGGGTGTATTCTTGGTAACGAGGAGGCATTGGAGACGCATAGCCACCTTTTCTTCCGATGCCATTTCAGTAGATTATGCCTTGCAGCTGTTCGGCGGATTATTCGAGCCCTTGGCCCAATCGGGAATGGAGAAGGGACGTCGAATGGGCAACACGAAAATGGAGAGGGAAGCATATTATTAATACAGCCTATCGAGCACTACTTGGATCACTCGTCTACCATATATGGCGAGAAAGAAACTTGAGACGATTCCAGCAAATTGAGCATCCGGCAAACGTTTTGGCTTCCTTCATTGTAGATGATATTAGACAGAGGATCTTGAGTATTAATATGCCTAATTCCATTAGTACAATTGCTCTTTATAGACTGTGGCGTATCCCTTGGCCTGTCGAGGGATAAACCAATTGACTGTTGTACTGTACCATTATTTTCATAATGCAAATTACATTTACCCAAAAAAAAAAACTTGACCCAAACGTAGGTCTAGACCCATGCATTTCTGTGGTATATTTGTTAAGCGTATTAATGACTTCGAGTTAGTATGAAAAGAAAACAAACTTGGTTTAATAAAAACGTGTAAAACAGCTACATTTTGAACGTTTTCAGAATTCCACGAAACTTGACCCAATCGTAGGCCCAGACCCATGCATTTGTGTGGTAAGTTTGCTAAGCATAATAATAACTAGAAGTTATTATGAAAGTCAAACAAACTTTCTTTAATAAAACCGTGCTAAAAAGCTAAATATTAAATGTTCTTAGAATTCCACGAAACTGAACCCAAACTTCGGTCAAGACCTTGGCGTTTCTGTGGCAAATTTGCTAAGCATAATAATAACTACAAGTTAGTATCAAAGGGAAACATGCTTGGTTTAATAAAACTTTGCAAAACAGCTAAATTTTGAACTTTCTCAGAATTCCACGAAACTTGACCCAAACGTTGATCTAGACCCAAGCATTTGTGTGGTAAATTTGCTAAGCATAATAATGTCTACAAATTTGTATGAAAAGAAAACAAAATTGGTTTAATAAAAACATGTAAAACAGCTATTTGTGTGGTAAATTTGCTAAGCGTAATAATAACTACAAGTTAGTATGAAAGAGAAACAAACTTTCATTAATAAAAAGCTGCAAAATAACTAAATTTTGAACATTTTTCAAATTTCACAAAACATGACCCAAACGTAGATCTAGACCCAAGCATTTATTTGCTAAATTTAGTATAAAAGGAAAACAAACTTGTGTTAATAAAACCGTGCACAACAGCTTAATTTTGAACGTTCTCAGAATTCCGCGGAACTTGAACTAAACTTTGGTTTAGACTCAAGCATTTGTGTGGTAAATTTGTAAAGCGTAATAATAACTACAAGTTTGTATGAAAGTAAGACGAACTTGCTTTATTAGAACCATTCAAAACAGCTAAATTTTGATCGTTCTCAAAATTCCACGAAACTTGACCCAAACAAAGGTCTAGATGTGTGGTAAATTTGCCAAAAGTAACTACAAGTTAGTTTGAAAGGGAAACAAATATTTTTTAATAAAACCGTACAAAATAGCTAAATTTTGAATGTTCACAGAATTCCATTAAACTTAACCGAAATGTAGGTCTTGAAACCATGCGTATGTGTGGTAAATTTGCTAAGCGTAATAATAACTATTAAAACAGCTAAATTTTGAACGTTTTAAGAATTCCACGAAACTTGACCTAAACGTTGGTCTAGACCGTCCTTAAGGTGGGACTGGACCGATTTGCTGAATGGTCGGGCCTTCGGTTGAATATTCAAAAAAGCTACATTATTATATCCCGGTCTGCACACGAAAGGAAAGGTCAGTTGTTATCGCTCTTGGGATTTCAGGAGGGACATCTCCCGATGAGGTACTTAGGCCTTCCTTTAATCTCATCTAGATTGACTATATCAGACTGTCAGCCACTTCTGTCCAAAATTGATGCACGTATTGCGGGATGGGAGGGTATGTCGCTATCATATGCTGGGCGGGTACAAATCATTAAATCTGTACTTTCAGCATTGAGCATTTATTGGGCTTCTGCATTCATACTACCGAAGGCGATCATTAAGGAAGTTGAGAAACGCCTTCGAAGGTTCCTTTGGAAAG
Source organism: Sesamum indicum (assembly GCF_000512975.1). Taxonomy (NCBI): domain Eukaryota; kingdom Viridiplantae; phylum Streptophyta; class Magnoliopsida; order Lamiales; family Pedaliaceae; genus Sesamum; species Sesamum indicum. The sequence goes on along the minus strand of NW_011628078.1, from coordinate 9,896 downwards.
GCACCTCAATGACGGGTTATGCCAAAGTTGCGTGGAAGGATGTTTGCAAACCGATTGGGCAAGGAGGCCTTGGAATTAAAGATATTGATGCGTTGAACCGAGCACTAATGACTAAGAAGTTGTGTGATGTCATTAGATGTGACCGAACGTCTATCTGGGTTGAGTGGCTACAGCTCGGACGACTACACAATAATTCCATTTGGACTGTTGACGAGAAGGGTGGATCGTGGGGTTGGAGAAAGCTGCTTCGTCTACGCAGCCTTATCAAACCAATGGTGGAGTGTTATATTGGAGATGGGAGGAACTTCTTTCTGTGGAAGGATCCATGGCATCACCTGGGCCCCCTGATTTCTCGATTCCACGAGGACCGAGTTTACTTGGGCTTGATGAATCTACCAAACTCAATACGGTTATTGATGAGGGCCAATGGCACTGGCCCCTCATAACGGATTTTTACCAAAAAAAAAAATTGGACCCACAGCCCAAGCCCTATACAGACTTATCTGCCCGCCCGGACCAAAAATAGGCTGGACGTCACTACTTTCGGGTTCTCTAAAGATCCCACGACATTGTTTTATCCTATGGATGGCTTTTCAGGAAAAACTGCCAACGACAGACAAACCCTGGCTCACACACATTGGAGGGTGTATTCTTTGTGATGAAGAAACAACCGAGACACATAATCATTTATTCTTCCGATGCCGATATAGCAGAAGATGCCTTATAGCCATACGGGAAATAATTCGATTCGATTGGCCCAATCGCACATGGGCAATGGATGTGGAATGGGCAGTAAAAAAATGGAGAGGGAAGCATCAATGCAGCATACCGAGCATTACTTGGGTCATTGGTTTACGTGGCGAGAAAGAAACTCCAGACGATTCCAACAAAGTGAACACCCGCCTAATGTATTGGCTTCTCATATTATTGATGATGTTAGGCAGAGGATTCTGAGCCTTAATCTTTCCAGTTCGATTAGTACATGGGCCCTTTATAGACTATGGCGTATCCCTTGGCCTGTCGAGGGACTACCCAATTAATTGTTGTACTGTACCATATTTTTATTAATGAAATTTACCATTACCGAAAAAAACGTTGGTCTAGACCCATGCATTTATGTGGTAAGTTTGCTAAGCGTAATAATAACTACAAGTTAGTAAGAAAGTCAAAGAAACTTTCTTTAATAAAACCGGGCAAAAAAGCTAAATATTGAACGTTCTTTTTTTTTTTTGGTAAATGTAAATTTCATTAATAAAGAGTAATGGTACAGTACAACATGAGATTATCAACTGGTTTCTCCCACCCAAGGGATACGCCATAATCTATACAATGCTCATGTACTGACTGACGATGCTAAATCAATGCTAAGAATCCTCTGTCTGACGTCATTGATGATTAGGATGCTTAATGTGGCCGGTGTTCGCTCAGTATGATCAAATCTCCTCAAGTTCCTCTCCTTCCATATGTGGTAGACACACGCTGCCAGTAGTGTACGGTAAGCTCTATTAATAATGTGCTTACCTCTCCATTTTCGTGTCGCCCATTCAATATCTGTTGCCCAATCTCTGTTGGGCCAGTGAAAGCGAATCCTTCTGCGAATCTCATAAAGGCACTGACGACTAAATCTGCATCGAAAGAATAAATGTGGATGAGATTCCGCAGCTCCCTCATCGCACAATATGCACACCCCCAGGTGAGATAGCCATGATTTGTCTGTGGTAGGTAGTTTGCCAAGGATTGCTAGCCATAAGATGAACGAATGACGAGGAATCTTCAAGGAGCCCAAAAGTAGTGAAGACCATCCTAATACAGATTGAATTTTCTATTACAATTTATGTTGTAGTTTTTATTCCATAACATACATACACACCTTAATATAAAGATTACGTAACTAATTTCATCTAAGGATGAATTTTATACACATGTCGTGTATACTGAAATGTAATAGAATTTGTAACTAACAACTGCACTAGGAAATTTAATCTCCCTCTATGTCAGAGAAGAGCTAATAACAAAAATCAACCTTATTAGTTCACTAAGCTATCAATTAGAACTTTTCTTATTGTAAAATCTGCTTGTTTATGTATGTAATTGTATTTTCTCCCCTCTGTACATGATTAGCCTGTGTACCATATCATTTACTCTTATAGGAGTAAACTTTTGTTCTTCTTGTGAAGCATGTTATTATTTAGTAATTTTAACAATTTATCATTTACTATTAGTTGTTATTGTTGTTACTTGTACTGTGTCAGGAAAATAGCATGTTTCGTCCAATAAGTTAGTAATTTTAACCATTTAGCAATCTACTATTCCTTAAATATCCATAATGTAATTAAAGTTGTAGTTCTTTTGACTCTTTCGTCACTTGTACTATGTTGGGAAAATAATTTTTTTATATCGTAATTTAGGTCTACTTTTTGTCCCATTGGTTATGGAATACTCACCTTTGTCCTTGTAACTTATGAAAAGCAACACTTCTGGTCTCATTAAACGTTTCTGTTAGATATTTTAATGAAAACACGTGGTCGTTTGGACTTTACACTTTTGGTCCCTTGGTTACATGACT
>NW_011628078.1:0-6978 GCF_000512975.1 Sesamum indicum | reverse complement strand
TAGTCCTCTCGCTCCAGTAAAGAACCCATGAGGTTTTCCATTGAGCCCAATCGAGAATGATGTCGTGGAAACACACTCCTCAATCCACCTTGTAAACGTAGGTGGAAACCCGAACAACTGCAAAACTGCTAAGAGGAAATCCCACTCCACCGTATCATAGGCCTTCCTGATATCCACTTTAAGTGCGCATCTCGGGGGTAGGCGCATCTGGTTATATCTCAAGAATAATTCCTGGGCTAACATAATGTTGTCCCCAATGCTTCTTCCCGGAATAAAAGCTGTCTGACATGGGCTAACTATCTTGTCCAGTAGCACACTAATTTTTTGGACGAGTAGTTTCGCAATGATCTTGTATAAAACATTGCAGCATGAAATTGGTCTAAAATCATTAACCGACATAGGAGTATGTACCTTTGGTATCAGGGCCAAGATCGTGGAGTTGACCTGCTTCAGAAGTTTTCCGGTAGAAAAGAAGTCTAGTACCGCCCTCGTAACTTCTTCCCCAACCACAGGCCAAGCCGCCTTGAAAAACCTTGACGAGTAGCCATCAGGTCCCGGTGCCTTGTCATCAGCAATATCGAACATTGCTTGCTTCACATCATCCGCCGAGAGTGGAAGGAGTAATTGATTAGCTTCCTCATCAGTGATACAGTGCCTTGCCCACGGTCTAAGATAACGAATATCCACTGACAGCCGTCTTCTGGTGCCTCCTAAGAGGTTCTGATAGTAAGAGACAAACTCATGGGCGACTTCCCCTAGATCCGTGTGTGTGAAACCATTCTCATCATTGATCTGTATGATTCTTCTCATTACTCGTCTCTGTGCAATTTTACGAAAGAAAACCCGGGAACATTGGTCTCCGTCTTTCATCCACTGCATCTTGGCTCTCTGTTACAGCATAATTTGTTCAAGTTTTGCCGCTTTAGCATAAACGACTCGACAACAATGCTCCAGTAGTAAATATAGCTCATTTTGTCTGTCAGAGCTCACCAACTGTTGTGCCTCATCAAGAAAACCGTTGGCTAGTTGGACATTCATCGTCAAATCTCCCTTATTTCTTCTTTGTAGTCTAAAGACTGGTTTAAGTGCCTTCAGTTTACGTGTCACAGCATACATAGGAATACCAACAATCTCATGATGCCAAATATTCTGCACATTGTGGATAAACTCAGGTGAATGGGCAAGATAGTTATCAAATCGAAACATGCCTCCATTATGTTGTTGTATATCCCCATGTAAAACCAGTGGAGAGTGGTCAGATGTCCGTGGAGTAAGGCTGTGATAATATGCGCTCGGGAACCTTGCCAGCCAGCGGAACTTGACCCAAATGTTGGACTAGACCCATGTGTGGTAAATTTTCTAAGTGTAATAATAACTACAAGTTAGTGTAAACGGAAAACAAATTTGCTTTAATAAAGCCGTGCAAAACAGCTAAATTTTGAACGTACTCAAAGTTCCACGAAACTTGACCCAACGTAGGTCTGAACTCATGCTTTTGTGTGGTAAATTTGCAAGTAGTAATAATAACTACAAGTTAGTGTAAAAGGGAAACGAACTTTTTTTAGGTAAATGTAATTTTCATTAAGTAAAAATGGTACAGTACAACAAAGTGATCATCAGGTGGTTTCTCCCTCGACAGGCCAAGGGATACGCCATTGTCTATACAAAGCTCGTGTACTGACAGAACTTGCTAATGAAATACTAATGATCCGCTCAGAGACCAAGTCCTTCAAAGCGAGCTGATGGTCTCGTTTGTTCAGCCCACGGACATTCCACACAGCGATGTTCAACATGGATCATTGTCCATGGGGCTGCTTGTGTTAGGACCCCCTGAATGCTCACCTGCATCATCAATTAAGTGCAAAGTGTCAAAAGCATTATAAATAACAATTGCCTTACCTCTCTCGTCTTGCTTGGAGTGGTTCTGGTCCATATGTCTATCTCCCGCATCTGCTTTGGGTATATCTTCAACCACTGGTTTCATCATCTTACGTCCCTTAGTCGAAAGTTGTGGCTGTGATACATTGACTTTCGGCACATACACATTTACTGTTGGCTTCGTCGGTTTGCGGGTTTTGTTTAGTGCACAATCCTTATCCGAATGTCCCAATGACATGCATTCATACTCAATGTCAACTTTGCAAGGTGTCTCCCCTCCTTCTTCATCAGGTGCCATGACAATAATATGTTTATGCATCTTTTGTGTGGCATCAATCATCACACATACACGAGCAAAGTCCAGTCTCGTGCATGCTCTTGTAATCGCGTCGGGGTAAAGGGGCTTCCCCACACCACTCGCTACAGTGCTCAATCCTTCTGTCGTCCAAAATTCCATCGGAAGGTGTCGTAATTTAATCCAGACGGGCACTTGTGTATGCTTCAACTTTCTCATGGCCATCCCCGGTTCCCACCTTTGAAGTACTATTGGCTGCCCTTGGAACAACCACGGGCCTCCCTCAATTATCTCCTCCATATCAAAAACTGTTTTAAACTGAAAAAAGAAGAATCCGTTTGTGGTCGCTGTCACCTCCCTTAGTGCTGGCCAGACCGAATGTGCAAACTCCTTAAGGTGATGATAATATGGCCGTTTGCCCAAGAAATAGCCAACTGCAGTAGATTTCCAACGTTTAGACCCATTACGTACTGCATCTAAAGAAGGTCGAACGACAACCTCTCCGTTTTGCATTATTGGGGCAATGAATGATAAGGTTTTCCGGGTCGAATGATTAAATGCATGCGCTATTTTGTCGTCAATGATTGTTTCCGGGTATGCGTGCAACGGGATATTTCCAACGTACAATCCCGTTGGAACAGGAGCATCATGCATAGCTTGTTTTCTTTCCACAGAATTGCTGACATCAGCCCTAATTTTGCATGTGTCAGTGATGATGTCAGCCCTAGCTTTCCTTGTATCATCGATGATGTCAGCCCTAGATTTGATAGTGTAATTGCTGACATCAGCCCTAGAGATGATGTCAGCCCTAGCATCAGTGATGATGTCAGCCCTAGGAGCAGCGATGATGTCAGCCCTAGCAGCAGTGATGATGTCAGCCCTAGCAGCAGCGATGATGTCAGCCTACTAGGGCTGATGTCAGCAGTATGTTCCAAGCAAGCCTCCATGTCACTCACATTCCCTGCCACATCAGCTCCAACGTTGTCCACCGAGGCGTCCATGTCAGCATCATTGCGCACGTCATCCTTCGTCGGAATTCCAACGGTCGCCGGCGAGATCTGGTTCTCGTTGCTGCTGTGCAAAGCCGCCGGCGAAGTCTGGTTCGCGTTGCTGCTTTGCAAAGCCGCCGGCCAGGTCTGGTTCGCGTTTCTCAAAGCCGCCGCCGAGATTTGGTTTGCGTTGTTGCTGTGCAAAGCCGCCGGCGGAGAAGGTGTGATTATTCTCCCACGCACAGCCGGTCGACGCTGAAGTGTCGCTGCCATTCCGGTCCCTAGTATCGTCGTCGCCTGTGTTGTACGTCTCCGGCATACCTGTTTCAACTCGCGAGCAAACGGGTGTTCGTCAACATTCAAGCTTTCCGCCGGCAACTGCGACTTCTCAATCCCAAATCGAGCCTCCCATTGTCGTTTCAGTTCGTTCAGAGCATCCATTGCCTGTGAGTCGCCATGGTCGATTACTTTGTGTGCGAGAGTGAGGAACTCGTCCAAGTTGAAGTCGCGTGGAGACGAAGACCCATTTCCGCCATTGTTGACGGCGTGAGACCTCAGTTCCAGATCCGGCTGTTCACCACCCATTTCTTCACCATTTCTCATCACCAACGTTCCTTCCACCTCCACAGACGTTGGGCTGCCATTGGAGTCACCTTCGATCGCCGGATCAGAGGAGGCCGGCTCTTCTTCTTCCATGGCGAGTTGGGGTTCTTCTTCGCGCAGCAACTGTTCATCTTCCTCCCCTCCATCCCCGGCCACCGGACGGCTGTCGGCGTCCTCTCCACCATAGTCGTCGCCGGCCGGCGCTTCTCCTCCATCGCCGGTCGGAGTTTCCATGGGGAAGACAATAGTGTGTGTTTTTGGTGGTGTAGTAGTGTGTGTAGTAGGGAGAGAATTTTTAGTGAGAGAATTTTTGCATTTTTATGGCTTTTTCCATAACTTTTGAACGTTCTTAGAATTCCACAAAACTTAACCCAAACGTAGGTCAAGACCCAGGAATTTCTTTGGAAAATTTGCTAAGCATAATAATAACAACAAGTTAGTATCAAAGGGAAACACACTTGGTTTATGAAAACCGTGCAAAAAAGCTAAATTTTGAACGTTCTCAGAATTCCACGAAACTTGACCCAAATGTAGATATAGACCCATGCATTTGCATCGTAAATTTGCTAATCCTAATAATAACTACAAGTTAGTATGAAAGGGAAACAATCTTGTGTTAATAAAACCGTACAAAACAGGTAAATTTTGAACGTTCTCAGAATTCCACGAAACTTAACCGAAACATAGGTCTAGACCCATGCATATGTGTGGTAAATTTGCTAAGGGTAATAATAACCACAAGTTAGTTTGAAAGGAAAACAAACTTGGTTTAATAAAATCATGCAAAACAACTAAAATTTGAATGTTCTCAAAATTCCACGAAACTTAACCGAAACGTAGGTCTTGACACATGCATATGTGTCGTAAACTTGCTAAGCATAATAATACTACAAGTTAGTTTGATAGGGAAACAAACTTTTTTTTGGGGAAATGTAAGATTCATTAAACAAAATTGGGCAAAGAGCACAAAGTACAACAATCAAATGGTGGTACCCCCAACAGACCAAGGGATACGCCACAGTCTATAGAGTGCACATGTACTAATAGAATTGGGAAGATTACTACTAATTGTCCTCTGTCTAACGTCTTCTATGATGCAAGTAGCTAATATAGCTTCCGGCCGATGGGTGTGCTCGAACCGTCTCAAATTCCTCTCTCGCCATATATGGTATATGCATGCACCAAGTAATGCTTGATAAGCAACATTAACAATATGCTTCCCCCTCCACTTCCTCGATGCCCATTCCACGTCTCTTGTCCACTCACGATTGGGCCAAGCAAATCGGATATGATGTCGTATAGCTGCAAGACATCCTCTGCTATATCGACATCGGAAGAACATGTGAGTATGTGTCTCCTCTGCACCCTCGTCACAGAGGATACATCTCCCTAGATGCGTCATCCATGGTTTATCCGTTGTCGGTAACTTCTCCTGAATTGCTATTCAAAGAATGAAGTTATGACGGGGAATCTTCAAAGAACCCGAAAGTAGTGAAGACCATCCTACTTTCGGTCCAGGTGGACAGAAAAATCTGTATAGGGCTTGTGTAGTGGGTCGTCCCTCTGAAAACCGCCAGTTGATCCTGTCATCACCTCCATGAATCTGGGGTAACATGTAGATAATCTCCATACATTCCAAATCGGTAATAAAGGGCCATTGCCATTGCCCTTCATTAATGACTACTTGTAGTTTGGCGGATTCATCAAGTCCTAAGAGGCTCGGTCCCCTTGGGAATCTAGCAATAAGTGGGCCCAAGTGGTGCCATGGGTCTTTCCACAAGTAGAATGACCTCCCCTCTCCAATAATAAACTCTGTCATAGGTAGTATAGAGCTGCGAAGTCGGAGCAGTTTTCACCATCCCCATGATCCTCCCTTCTCATTAATTGTCCAAATTGAAGTGTTGTCCAATCGTGTCTGTTTCAACCATTCAACCCATATAGATGTTCGGTCACATCTAATAACATCACATTACTTCTTTGCAATTAATGAGCGGTTAAGGATACCAATATCCTTAATTCCTTGGCCACCTTCTTTAATTGGTTTACACACATCCTTCCACGCTACCTTGGCGTATCCCGACGTAGAAGTGCCTTTCCAAAGAAAAGTTCTGAGCCGTTTCTCAATTTGTTTAATAATAGCCTTCGGTAAGACGAATGCAGACGCCCAATAAATGCTTATTGCTGAAAGTACAGATTTAATGATTTGTATACGTTCAGCATATGATAATGAAATTCCGTCCCAGCCATTAATGCGAGCATCAATTTTCAATAGAAGTGGTTGACAATCGGATATAGACAATCTAGAAGACAGTAGAGGGAGACCCAAGTACCTTATTGGTAGTTGGCCCTCTTGGAAGCCCATAGTTGTTAAAATCTGATCCTTCCAACCTTGTGCCGATCGAGAGATAATGACATGACTTTTTTGTACATTCAGCCGAAGTCCCAACCATTCTGCAAATCGGTCCAACGCCCTCTTGAGGGTCCTGAGTGAATTCAAGTCAGCTCTACAGAAAAGCAGGAGATCGTCTGCGAATCCCAACTGGAAGACTTTGGCCGGCTCACATTTCCAGTGATAAGAGAATTGCAAATCCTGCTCAATAAGTTGCAATAATCCCAAATGCAAGACTTCCATAACGAGAACAAAGAGATAGGGCGATAGAGGGTCTCCCTGTCTTAATCCACGTGCTCCTGCAAAGAAACCGTGAGGGTTTCCATTAAGGCCAATCAAAAATGCCGCCGTCGTTACACACTCCTCAATCCACCTGGTGAACGTTTGGGGGAATCCAAATAGTGGCAAGACCGCAAGTAGGAAATCCCACTCTACAGTATCATATTCCTTCCTGATATCGACTTTTAGGGTACAACGAGGTGGAAGCCTCACCTGGTTGTATCCCGTGAGTAGTTCCTGTGCCAACAATATGTTGTCTCCAATGCTACGCCCTGGGATAAACGCTCCATGACAGGGACTAATAATCTTGTCCAGAACCACACTCAACCGCTGGACAAGTAATTTCGCAATAATCTTGTATAACACATTACAGCATGAAATTGGCCTAAAATCACCAACAGTCATAGGAGTGTGTACCTTCGGGATTAGTGCCAAAAGTGTGGAGTTGACTTGTTTAAGTAGTTTACCGGTACCAAAGAATTCTAGTACCGCCTTTGTAACTTCCTGTCCCACCACTGGCCAGGCTGCTTTAAAGAATCCTGATG
>NW_011628077.1:236834-249015 GCF_000512975.1 Sesamum indicum | reverse complement strand
TTTTTTTTTAATTTTCATATAAGTTTTGCTGATGTGGCATTTTTGACCTAGTAACATTTAGAATAAATGTGGGCCACATTCTATAGTTATAGGGTCAAAATTACACTTTTTTCTTACATTTCTCATGCCACATTAGCTGAAAAAATTAGAAAGCCCTAAATAAATTAGGTCACATGCAACGCATGTGATAGTTTTAAGTCAATTTAGCATTTTTCAACGAGTTTTAGACCTTTTCTTCTTTTTTTTGGTTAATTATAGCGCTCAACTAATTGCAATTTACAAATCGAACAGGAGTGAAAGCCCACCACCTTATAGTTTGTAGATTAAAATTGCATTTTGCCCTTTATCAAAATAAGTTGTCGTCTACACGACATCAAAGTCAAGTCTAATAAAATATTTTTGGTTCAAATATTGCTATCATTTATTTATAAAAGAAAGGTTGTACGTGCAGAATTTTCATACTTAGAGGTCTATTAAAATATTAATATTAAATAATTTTTTACAATAACAACTTAAAAACTTTTAAATGAAGTGACTGTTTTAACATAGCTGAGGCTTTTGGGGGATCAGAGTTGGGTTTTAGGTATTTTTCTAGTCACAAATTGGCTGATGATTGAAGTTTGATGAGCTTTTGTTGTTGACTTCTTGTTGACTTGAAGATTTAAGACTTTTCTCTTTTTTTTTTAATTGAGGTTTAATCCCCCCACCCCTCCCAACCCCATTCCGAATAGGTTTGTATCTTATGTAAATGTCTCAACTCTCAAATTATATATATATATATATACAATAATATTTTATTGTTTTTTAATAAATAATATTATTTTAGATTTAGGTATTTTTAACGTAAACTTTGATCTAAAATAAATTATATAATATAAAAATACATTCAACAAATTTTTTATTTTTTTAACAAGTGATATTATTTTAGTTGTAGGTAATTTAATATAAATTTTTTATCTAAAATAAATTATATGATACAAATAATACATTTATGATTCAACTAATTTTTTATTTTTAATAAATAATATTATTTTAGATGTCTGTAATTTAACATAATTTTTTGTCTAAAATAAACTGTATAATACAAACAATATATTTAGATAATTTTTCTTTTAATTTTTTCAATAAGTAATATCATTTTAGACTTAAATACTTTAATATAGTTTTGATCTAAAATAAATTATATAATACAAAGAATACATTCAACTAATTTTTATTTTCAATAAGTAATATCATTTTAAACTTGGATATTCTAATGTAGTTTTCAATCTAATATGAATTATATAACAAAAACGATACATCAACTACTTTTTTTTTCAAAATGTAATATCATTTTAAATTTAAATACTTTAACATAATTTTGTTATCTAAAATAAATTATATAATATTGTAAAAAAATAAAATGAATTATATAATGCAAATAATTTATTCGACCAATTTTTTATGATTTGTATTTCTTAGATAGCGTTGGATATATGCAAAACTACTTAAGGATTTACATTTAATACCATAATTTTTTAATAACCAATATTAAATATTAGTTATAAATATAAAAAAAATATATTAAAGAAACCAATGGGGGTGAGTTCGGTGTGGGTCTAGGATAAAGTTCGAGACCTGCTCCGGACCTTACTGGGTTTCACTTTATTGGCTCCAGACTAGCCCCTGACCCCACCAACAAGTGTACTAAATTCGTCCCGACCTGAGCGGGGCTCTAGCTGTCCTGGCCTCGTTGCCATCTCTATCTAGAACCAGGTCAAAATGTTGTTTTTTCTTAAGTTAGAAAATATGGCATATTTAATATTTTTACTATTTTTCATCTCTTTTTAATTTGAAAAGTATTTTATAAATCCATGCAAGTGAATTAATTAAAATAATTTCTTACCTAATGATTGGAGAAATGGAGAGTTAACACCAAAAAAATAATTTTATTGTGTCGAGACTTTGCTACACATATTTTACTGTAAATTTTGTTACACAATTTAGAGGCGCTTGGGGGAAGAAATAGGCATCGCAAAATCTTTGGGGTTCGTCGCAAATTTGGAACAAGATTATTTCATGACCATATTTTGTAATAGAAGACTATGACTAGGTATTTGCAACGACTTTACGTTAAATATTTGACAAAATTTATTAAACATCGAATTCACCACAAAGTAGTATCACAAACCTTTTTGAGTTTTATAGCTTACCACAAGTGTGTTGCAAATATATGTCACCAACGGACAAAAATGCTTCAAAATTGTGATGGAAGTATCGCAAAATTTTATACGACTTGCAACAATGAATTTTGCAAATTGCAATGAAAATAAATGTAAATGTTACTCTAGCGACGGAATTGGACGACCATCAGTAGTCATTAGAGACTGACATTTATAATTTGCAACAAATCGTGATAGTCACAAATATAATGAGTGACATGTCCATCGCAAAAATTGTTGCAAATTCTATAATAGTCGCAACAAAGTGTAGCAATCTTAAGCTTGTTGCATTTTGTTCGGTCAACGACGAACTTCACAATGCACTACTAATAAGTCGCGTATCCCCAATTTGCAACATTTCAAAGTTTTATTGCAAATGCCTCAATGATGTAACTACATTGCAAAAGTGCCGCAAACTTGCGACAGAATCATTTTATCCCACGTTTACGACTAGAATTTCAGTGTGATTTTGCGACGACGGTTTCTTCAACCAAGGTCCTGCCAAAATTTGCAAAAGAACGAATGCCCCATAATTTCGCCGCTCTTTTCTGATAAAATTATCAACTTTTAAAACATAAAGGGTTAAAGTAAAAAACACATGATAGGAAAAATAAAATCAAATTCCGATCAGATTTTTGCTAAAAAGTGGTCGGACGTACTACTTTGAAATAAAATGTAAAGTTTAGAAATGTTAATGTGAGAAAATGAAGATGATCGACTAAAATGATTTAAAATACAACTATAGTATTTACACTTTAGGGAAAAAATATATTAAATAATTTTATCAAATATATTTATAATCTTATACGTAGAAAATTAAGCAAACTCATCGAGTGTGCGGATAATGCTGGCAGTTTATAACTTGAGTATAGAGTACAAGATCATAATTAATAATATCAACTATTTTATAATTTAATTAAAAATATAAGAAGTCAATTTTTGTTATTTTTTTCTTTTTTATCACATGGATAGAATATTTTAAAGAACGATATACTCTCATTCCTTAAAGATTTTTGTAACTTGTGTTTCGTCGATTAGATTTTAATGAGAAACGTACTTAATATATAACGTTTTAACATAAATTACCATCAAAGAATAAGAGAAATAAACTGCAAAAAATAAGAGAATGAAACTGCAATTTTATGATCATATATTTAATGTATTTTAATTATATTAATGAAGTAATGGCAACCGTTGCTAGTTTATCGATCCTATATATATATAACGTATTTTATTAAATAAAAATAAAAAATTGAAATAATTATTTCTCTATTATTTATTTATTTTATTATTTCTCTACTATTTATTTATTTTATTTTATCTAGTAAAGAAATTAATATTAATTAATTAAAATAATTTGCAACGATTATCCTATTTTAAATATAAATATTAAAATAAAAAATTATAAAAATACGTACCGTGTTTTCGATTTGGAGACTTTGCCGTGGACTCACAGTCTCCACTCGAAGAATAGCAACAAAGAAAGGCAGAAACACGACTCTTAGTTAGAACCTCCACAAACTCCACATCCATCTGCTTCCAAATCAGTGACTGAAACTTCTGCAAAAGCGCCCACCTCGCATTGGGAACCGGACAACATTGAAACATGTGTACTGTACACCTATGAATATATATATATATATATATATAATTAGTGCAGTCTTATTCCATATACATAAATTCACCAGTATATATATTATAAGAATTTAATGCAATTTATTCCATGTGATATTACAAATAAGTAAATTATATTTTTATAAAAAAATAATTATTTTCTTGTATTTTTTTTAAGATAAAGTAATTTATTCACTGTCTAATAAAGTAAGGTAAATTGATTAATTTTAAAAAAACACAGAGGGTAAATTGCTATTTTTTTTCATAAGGAGTAACTTACACATTTACAATATCACAAAGGGTTAAATTGCATATTTTTTTTTATATAAATACAATAGTAAAAAAAAATAAAAACATTAAATTTATATAGTTGTCCTATGACAAAAATATTTGGACTTAATTCCCACTCTTGCTACACCAAAAAAATTGAATAAATCTATTTCCTTGTGATATTTTGTGGAGAAAAATGGTATATTTTATATAATATTTCATCTTCTTAAATCCATCGACATATATTTTCTTTTATAATATAAAAGAAATACTGATTTGACATTAATAATTTTAATTCTTAGTACAAGAATATGATCATAAAATATCTGCCTTTTTTGGGTCTTCGTCTTTATTTAATTTAAAGCAGCTTCATAATTTTGAAATAAGAAATAATTTAATCAACAACAACACCAATTTCTTATAAAATTGTGAAATTTGTTGCTAATTTATATTAACAATAAATTTAGCAAGAAAAATATTACATTTAATAATTTTTAATAATTATATCATTTAATAATTTTTTTTTGTGTATATATTACATTTAATATTTTTTAATATTAGATTTAATTATACAAATCGAGTAAAATATAATTTACCCGCTTTTTATATGTAAAAGAGTAAAAAACTCCCTATTGAAAAGAAAAAAAGCGAAGCAAAATATCCTCTATATATTGGGGGAAAAAACCATTGTTTAAATTACTGGTAGTGAGATAATTTGCTTCATTTTAAAAAATACAAAGATGTAATTTACTAATTTTGTTTATATGAATTTTTTTACCTATTTTTCATATCAAACAAATGTAAATTGCGTTTAATCGTACAGAAATGTTGGATGTTAAGAGAGTGTGTATTTATAATTATAATTTTAAAATATATACTTTTAATTTTGTAAGAACAGAAAATATTTATGTTATTTCACTTTACTTTAGAGTGCATATAATTTTATTTTTTTAATTCTTTAAATTATATTTTTCATATACAAAGTTTAGATGAACAGGGGTGATACGTAGATGACCCATTAAACCCACTTAGATCTGAATGCCACGTGTCAATCAAGGGACCCACATCCAAGTGCCATGTGGTTCTCCCTCCTCACCCCCTCCCATACCAATCTCCCTCTCGCGCTCTCTCTCTCTCTCTTTCTTCTTCAACTTCTCATACTATGATACAACACATACCTCAAATTTCAGCAGACTTGTTTTCATAAATCAGCACTACGTATTCTTCAAAGGAAAAATAAAATTAAAAAAAAAAAAGAAGAAAATGGAAAAAGAAAAATATCCAAAACTTTCTTGCATGTGAATTCCGACCCTTTTGTTTAAAGACATTCACGTTCATTTGCATCGGCTTTTTCTTCTTGAAATTTATTTTGGAGAGAAATTTCTTTCTTGGTTTTTTGTTTCTTGAGGTGAGAGCGGTGGAAGAGAGAGAAAGAGAGAAGAACAGAAATGGCTGCGAATGAGTGGATAAATGGGTATTTGGAGGCGATATTGGATAGTGGGGCGTCAGCCATCGAAGAGAACAAGGCGGGGCCTGGTGTGAACGTGAGGGATAGAGGTCATTTCAATCCCACAAAGTACTTTGTGGAGGAAGTTGTTACAGGGGTTGATGAGAGTGATCTTCACAGGACATGGATCAAGGTCGTCGCTACCAGGAACTCCAGGGAGAGGAGTTCCAGGCTCGAGAACATGTGCTGGCGCATTTGGCATCTCGCCCGCAAGAAGAAGCAGGTCTCTCTCTCTATATATATATGTATGTATGCATATGTATATGTGCTTGTCCGTGTGTTCTCTGTTTTCAGCTGGTGATTCTCAATGGATTCTAAATTTGTGTGTGTGAGCCTTCTCTTTTCTGGTGATTCTTGAGTGGGATTCTTTATCGCAGTACGTAAGTGTATCTTCTCATTTTCCATTCCTTTTGGTTATTTTCAAAGAGTGTGCTTTCTTCAGGTGATTTTTCTTGTGGGGTTCTTGATAGGAATTCGTGTTTGATTCGCGGGTCAGTGGTGGGGAAGGAGGGAATTTTTTCTGCAAGATTTTTGTTGTTTCTTTCTGTTATATCTTTTCTTCAGTGCTTTTTGACTCCTGACTTTGTGTGAATCACAAACAACTGTGGAATATGTTGAATTGATGTAGAATTCTGTGTGGATTAGAGTTGCAAAAAGGTTATTTTGTCAACTACTGTTTGTTCTATTGCAACTTTTTGCTCTCTGAGAATTTTGTGATGATGAATGAATCTGTGGGTGTCAGATAAATTTAGTGTCTATTATCAGAACTGTAAGCTTTTTATGCTTCTCCACAGGGGAATTAACATAATTACTAATAGCCACTTAAGCAAATGACTCCCCAACACGAGGCTGAGATGATCTCACAAATTCTTTATTTTTTATTTATTTTTTATATTGTTTTATGTCAACACTTTTTTTATTATTTGGGCTCCATATATATCAGCGCTGTGAGTTTATGGTTTCATTACAAGTGGTGGATTTTAGTGGTAGTGTTTGATGACTATAGACTCGAACAATATGTGTGCAAGTTTATTGCTACCAACTGAACTATATCGTCCTATGAGCGGAAGATGAGCAATTACTGAAGGGTCGGCATTCTAAATTCTCTTTTGGCATGCATTCATTCTGTTTATTAACTGTTTCCAATTCCTTATCCATGTGCGTGTGGCTTTAATATGTGTATTCTGATAGTTGGAATGGGAGGATTTGCAACGGTTAGCGAACAGGAGGTGGGAACGAGAACAAGGTCGCAAGGATGTGACGGAGGATATGTCAGAAGATCTGTCGGAAGGGGAGAAAGGAGAAGTGTCAGCAGAGGCAGTTTCACTTGACAGCCCCAGGAAAAAGTTCCAGCGCAACAGCTCCAACTTGGAGGTGTGGTCGGACAGTAACACAGAGAAGAAGCTTTATATTATTCTAATTAGGTATAAGACAAATCAGCATAGGTTTCTAAATGCAGTTGATGTTTGCTTGAAGCATCATTGTACCATAAAAAAGATATTTCTGAAGAAGTCGATATACTTTGGAATTAATTATCAGGGTGAGGTATTCACTAGTTGCAACTATAAATTACTTTTTATAGACAGATGATTTTCAGTTCATAAAGTGGCATTGCTGTGACGTCCGTAGTCAATATCCATTTAATAAAGCTCATTTTTTCAGGATGAGGAATAATTGTCGTGTATTTTGACTATGTGTCATTAAGAGGTCATTGTGCCTATAGTTTCTGATAAAAACCATCTCATCTTGATCAGTTTACATGGTCTGGTCCGTGGTGAAAATATGGAGCTTGGTCGGGATTCTGACACTGGTGGTCAGGTAGTATACAATGTGCTCTACGGCATAACATTCCTTACCTCAAGTTGTGTTTGTTAACTTTCTTTCATTTAAAAAATGACAGATTAAATACGTTGTAGAGCTTGCTCGGGCACTTGCTAAGATGCCGGGAGTTTATAGAGTGGATCTGTTCACGAGGCAAGTTTCCTCACCTGAAGTAGATTGGAGTTATGGTGAGCCCACAGAGATGCTTAGCACAGGTGCTGATGATGCTGATCTAGGAGAAAGTAGCGGGGCTTATATTGTAAGAATACCGTTTGGTCCTCGGGATAAGTATCTTAGGAAGGAATTATTGTGGCCTTATATTCAGGAGTTTGTTGATGGAGCATTGGCGCACATTCTTAATATGTCGAAGGCTTTGGGGGAACAAATCGGCGGAGGACAGCCCGTCTGGCCGTATGTCATCCATGGGCATTATGCAGATGCAGGTGATAGTGCTGCTCTCCTATCGGGTGCTTTAAATGTTCCGATGGTTCTAACAGGGCACTCCTTGGGTAGAAACAAGCTAGAACAGCTTCTTAAGCAGGGACGCCAGTCGAAAGAGGATATTAATTCGACATACAGGATTATGAGAAGAATCGAAGCTGAAGAGCTCTCGTTAGATGCAGCGGAGCTGGTAATAACAAGCACTAAGCAGGAGATTGAAGAACAATGGGGACTATATGATGGGTTCGATGTAAAGCTGGAGAAAGTTTTGCGGGCTCGTGGAAGGCGCGGGGTCAATTGTCATGGACGTTTTATGCCTAGGATGGCAGTAAGCATGACCTCTCAGAACAGAAACTGACAATAAGCAAACTGTTATTAAAGTCTCTTTAACAAAGTCAATGCTTGCAAGCTAAAATTTTTTAAGTTCAAATCCGACCCTTTAACTCTCAAATTCGTTATCATAATTATTTGGCAGGTTATTCCTCCGGGGATGGACTTTAGCAATGTCGTAGTTCAAGAAGATAGTGCCGAAGGTGAAGGTGACCTTATGGCACTAACCAATTCCGAGGGGTCATCCCCTAAGGCAGTCCCTGCTATTTGGTCAGAAGTAAGCATCATATCTGCATAACTTACTGTTTACCATCAGAATGATACACATTATCTACGTTACAAGTTGTTAAGTTGTTTGGTTAGGTAATGCGGTTCTTGACAAATCCACACAAACCGATGATTCTGGCATTGTCACGACCTGATCCAAAAAAGAATATAACAACTCTGTTGAAAGCCTTTGGAGAATGCCGCCCATTAAGAGAGCTTGCTAATCTTGTATGTTAGCCAACATAAGCAACTACATGGACATTAACGGGCAAAAGTTTTTGAAGATTCATATATCTAAATTTATGATTTTATGCAGACTCTTATAATGGGGAACAGGGATGATATAGATGAGATGTCTGGAGGAAATGCTAGTGTTCTTATTACTGTATTAAAGCTAATCGACAAGTATGACCTCTATGGGCTAGTGGCTTTCCCTAAACATCACAAGCAAAGCGATGTTCCAGAAATATACCGCCTGGCTGGAAAGACAAAGGTTTATTTAATTCTTGGCCGAGAATTCTACGAATTTCCTCTGAAACCCTCTTGTAAATTGTTGTAAATATTTGCAGGGAGTCTTCATAAATCCAGCTTTCATTGAGCCCTTTGGACTTACGCTAATTGAGGTTTGTTTCAGTCGTACTGCTTTTACTTTGCTTCACCGTCAGATGGGGACAATCATTGAACTCTTGACTTTGTAATTATAGGCTGCTGCTCATGGACTCCCAATGGTGGCAACTAAGAATGGTGGGCCGGTGGATATTCATCGGGTAAATATGGCTCACAGATGATACTATTTATGTTATAATCAGCTTGATGTTAGAAAGATAAGTCGAAAATGATGGAAAAATTTACTTTTCCTTGGATCAGTTAATAATGCATCATATTTCTTATGTGATACAGGCACTGAATAACGGTCTGCTTGTGGATCCTCATGATCAGCAGTCAATTGCCGATGCACTTCTTAAGTTAGTCTCAGAAAAGAACTTGTGGAACGAGTGCAGAAGGAATGGCTTGAGAAACATTCATCTTTTTTCATGGCCGGAACACTGCCGAACATACTTGACCAGGGTTGCAGCCTGTCGGATGAGGCACCCGCAATGGAAAACCGACACGCCAGCAGACGAGCTGGCTGCAGATGAGTCCCTGAATGATTCACTTAAAGATGTATTAGATATGTCGTTGAGGCTATCCATTGACGGTGAGAGAACATCATTAAACGAAACGCTCGATGCGGCTGCTGCTGGTAATAACTCTGAAGTGCAAGACCAAGTTAAACGTGTTATGAGCAAAATGAAGAGATCGGAATCGGGGGCACGGGATTCTGATTCTGACAAGAAATTGACTGATACGCCGAGCAAGTACCCGATGTTGAGAAAGCGACGTAAACTGATTGTTATAGCACTTGATTGCTATGACGACAAAGGAGTTCCTGAAAAGAAGATGATTCAATTTATCCAAGAGATCTCCAAGGCAATTAGGTCAGATCAACAAATTGCAAGACATTCAGGATTTGCCTTATCAACCGCTATGCCGATGCCGGAACTGATTGAGTTCTTGAAGTCAGGGAATATTAAAGTAAATGACTTTGATGCATTAATTTGTAGCAGTGGTAGTGAATTATATTACCCTGGGGAAGACGGAAAGCTTTGCCCTGATCCGGACTATGCGTCACATATCGATTACCGGTGGGGTTTGGATGGTCTGAAAAAGACCATTTGGAAGCTAATGAATACACCAGAAGGCGGAAAATTCGGACAATCTTCAAATGCTATTGAAGAAGATGTAAAATCAAGCAACTCCCATTGCCTGTCGTACTTAATAAAGGATCTCAGTAAGGTTGGTAAAGCTCTATGAAACAGGAATTCTCATTGAACAAATATGACGCTTGTGGTTGGATCATATTTAAGTTTGATTACGTCTGACTTGCAGGCCAAAAGGGTGGATGATATGAGGCAAAAGCTTAGGATGAGGGGCCTTCGTTGCCATTTAATGTATTGCCGAAATTCTACAAGAATGCAAGTTATTCCTCTCCTTGCATCTCGCTCACAGGCTCTCAGGTAACACACAACTGCTGCAAATATTGATAGTCTTGCCCAACTTATAAGGCAAATTAGAACAAGAAGATTATTCTCGATTATGCATATTAGTTCGAAAATGTCCGTTTCTTCTTCATCCTGGCAAACCTCTGTAATTGGGTAGAAAAGGTTTACTTATTGCATTCATGAGCAGAGCAAAGTACAGTGATTGTTTTTTTCTGAATTCTGATTAACAGGTATCTTTTTGTTCGTTGGCGATTGAACGTGGCTAATATGTATGTAATTCTCGGAGAAACTGGTGATACGGATTATGAGGAAATGATTTCTGGCACGCACAAGACCCTCATCATGAAAGGCACTGTCATGAAGGGCTCGGAAGAGTTGCTCAGACCAACCGGTAGCTGTCTAAGAGACGACATAGTTCCGCGGGATAGCCCACTCGTCGCCTACACGAAAGAAGGGTCGAAAGCAGAAGACATAATTAACACAGTAAGGCATCTCTCCGCAGCAGGAGTGTGAGATACACCGCTTCCTCCTTGGTGCAAATACTATAGCAGTCCTTTTTTATTTTCTTTCCCGGCTGCGTATACGCTAAAGAAATAATTTTGTGATAGGCAGATTTTCAACATGGTTTTTTCGCAGATATATATAGCTACATAGAGGACTCTCTGACTATGGGTGACCTGTATTGTTGTTGATTGTCATTGAAATAAGTTTGCTCCATATTATACGTTCAGAGTTGTATGGAATGGAGAGAATTTGCTCCATAATCTCAGTTCTGATTGACATTCTCTAGAAGAAAAAAGCTCTGAGGATAGATGAAAATTTTATGTATGTATTGGTTTATGCAGATGTAGAGCTTGTGTGGGCGTACTTGGTTTGTGTTTTCATTTTCAGTTTTGAGTTTTTGAAAAGGTGATGACACTCAATATATTTATTTATATGTAACCTCATTGGATATGATACATTTATACTCTTTTCGAAAATTCATTGTTTACGCGTGAGTCCTTTCATTATGGTTGCATGAATAGTGCTGACTTTAGCACAAAAAAAAAAAAAAATTGAATTTACCTCTTATATAACATTTTCATGTACTAATTTTATATTTATAAGACGAAAATGTAATAATGTTAGTCCATATATACATATCACATTTATCCCTTTATTAATACATAAACATACATGAAAATGCTAAATGAAGGGTAAAGTGTAATTTTATATTTCCAGACATTTAATTTTTTTTTTTTTTGTCAACTTATCATCTCAAGTTTATAAAATTTTATACTTGCCATTTATAACTATTTTTTAATAAAATTTTTGGTAGAAAAAATAAGATACAGTGCACATGTGATATTAAGGGTTATGTGATGTGATATTTTTCACATATGCACAATATGTGATATTTTTTCAACAGAAAAATTAATAAGAAAATGATCATATATGATAAAGTACAAATTTAACAAAGTTGAGACGAAAAAAAAAAAATTGATGACAAATGTAAAAATGAATATAATAAGAATGGAAAAATATAATTTAGCCATTTTTTTATAACATGCAAATTCTATTCAGTCAAATCCAGGCATCATTAATGTCCCAATAATTTGTATAAACAAAATTGTATGTAGTAAAACTGATAATCATAACAACACAACTATTAACCATTCAAAAAGAAAATTATATTTAATCTTTTATGT
>NW_011628077.1:220118-236824 GCF_000512975.1 Sesamum indicum | reverse complement strand
GTTTTTTTAATATTTCTATGTTTTAGTTAAAACATATTATTAAAGTATATGGCTTTTTCCATTATTTTTAATTTAATAATACAATATTTCATTCATTTATTTAGATAGAATTTCACGAGCTACAGTCTACAGGGTGGAGTATCTTGCTTGTTTGACTCCATAGTTTATGGGTCAAAAGTGCAATATATCTTATTATACGGGACTAAAAATAAAAAATAAATAACAAGTGGACCCTGAAGTGCAACTTGCAAAATAAAATGATTTTCTCTGCAGCAATAAAGGGTTTTTTTTGGGGGATTTAGTTGGTTTCTAGTTTGTACATACATGTACAATTCCCCCAATTTCCCTTACCCAAATCCCTAATCTTCTCTTGCCATAGAAATCCAGCCAAAGACCACCAACAGTCGCTGCCGTCGCCTGATTCCCTACCTTCCCCCTTCTCCCTCTCCTTCGATTTCTCGCCTCACTCTCCCGCACATGTAAGTTCTGCTTTCTTTTGAATTTTGAATGAAAAAGAAAAGGATTATTTAGGGATAGATAGAAATTAGTTTACAGTAATATGCCCATCCATTTTAATTTTTCTGAATTATGTTGGTTTTTAGGAAATTATTGTTGATTTCATGAATTCTGGAGGAAATAAACGTTTTTATGAAGTATTAGGAATGTTGAGAATTTTGTTATTTTTTGCCTTCTATTTTTGGAACTTTGATTTTGTTTATTTTTTATGAATTTTGTTACTGTTAATTGTTAGCATGTTAATTTATATGAATTTTTCTGATTATGAATTTTTATTTCTACTTATTATGAGTTAACCTAGTTTAGTGAAATTAGTTTCAAACACTTTGACTTTAGGATTAAGTAATTTATGATTGGACTAATTAATAGTAGTTACTTAAAAACTAATCAAATTGATAATTACTTAATCCACAATACATTGAACTAAAAGTAAAGAAATGAGCATAATTAGTCTAAAAATACTCAAACAAAGTTTATTTTCATAAACTCGCATTTTTTAAGTAAAAAAATATAATGTTACACAAGAAGTGGGTTTGGATAATTGCAAATTTGGACATGAAAGAAACTGATCAGTTTTTCGAATCAGTCATTTTGGAGATGAAGAAAAATAAAGGATTCTTGGGAAATAGAAATTACTTTTTTTATTCCAGAGCCTAAGTTTCGTTGAATGATTTCTTACCTTTGTTTTTACCTGTGTGCGCGTGTTTCATTTGGTTTTTCCCTTTTGTCTTTTTTCCTTTATGTCAAGGGAAATTCCATCTCAATTTACTGGAAATTGACATTCAAAATGCCTCTTATGGAAATGTAATATTCAGGGATTTGATGAAAAGCTGATAGCTGAGAAACCATTGTTCTTTCTTCATTTATTCTTCAACAGCTATGTGCTGCAATCAATTCTTATGGATTGAGTTGAACTGACCAAAATGCTGTTGCAGATTAAAAATTATAATTATTTAGTTTTTTAAAAAAAATTATTTTTTTTATGACTAAATGGATAATCTTTTCATAATTTTTAAAAAATTTTCATCTATCCCAGTTGATTTTTTATAAGTTTTTATTTTAAAAAATAAAAAAATATAGTAAGGACAAAGTTGGCAGTTTCATACCTCCATCCAAGGATTACATAAAATCAGGGGGTATTTGTAATTTTTCAAACAATAAGGGGATTCGTAATTATGCCAAATCTCAGGGGAGGTGGTTGTAATTACCCTAGATATAATTTTATATGGCAATGAGTTTGTTTATTTTGTTGCTGTTATTTTGAAAAATTCCACTCAACTGATCATCTTTCTAGTGCAGAAGAATGTAATTATGCTGTCAAGTTTTAGCTGTTATTTATCTTGAAATTTTGACCTTTGAACTCGTCATATAGCATCAACCAACTAGTTAAGGATGGCGGGACATGTTCCTCTTCTGGTGGCTATAGATTTGCCTCACTATTGTTCTGAATAAATGTCCCAAATTTTGTATGTTCTTAAAGCTAACCATATTGATTCCCATAGTTCACTTATTGAGACTTTCTTGCTCTTCATGTGGTTATTGTTCGATTTCAAACTGAATGGTTAACCCATTTCAGTTTGCATTTTACCATGATATTTGCTTCTATAGTGGTGTGGAGGTATGTGTTTCTCCTGTTTTTCTTTTCTCCTAAAAGTGTGTCATACTCCTATTAAACCTGCACCTTGTGATAATTGGTGACTTTTCTCTTTCCTCCACGATATCCTTTAGACATGGCTTTACTTTTGATGATTCCTCTACCAAATTATTTGATATCAAACTTAACCAAATTTTTTTTTTCTAAATCCCCCCTTAGCCACTTTTGTATGTACCACCTGGCATCATTGTTGTCCCATCTTTCGTAGTCTTTTAAATCATGTTAACAGTCGCAACCCTTTCTTTCCAACAAAACTGTAATTCATAGAGAATTATCCTGCAAAAGATTGCCCCTGGGAAGTAATATACGGTTGGTATTTGGCAGGGTAGACTAGAATGTACACTGAGGAGCGTTCAGATATATCTGGAAAGATGGACAATAGAAAGGAGGAAAAGGAAGACATATCTGTTCAAATAAAGGTCTTGTTCTTTGCTCGAGCAAGAGATCTAACTGGAATGACAGACACGATGTTGGAAGTTTCACCAGGTACTACTGCTCATGATTGCTTGAATAAGCTTATTATCAAATTTCCAGGCCTTGAAGAGATCCGTAACTGTATGGTACTTGCTCTAAATGAGGAATACACCCCGGAGTCAGCTGTTGTTAAAGATAGAGATGAATTGGCTATCATACCTCCTATAAGCGGAGGGTAATACACTTCTAACCATGTTTAAGTAATCGAAATGTGAAAACATTGGGTGATCTTTATTTTCTTGAATACTTTTTTGAGCAATCCTGCAAGTGTATTATAGATAACAAATAAAATCTGCAATGAGACATGTGCCCAAGTGATGAAGTAAAATGCTGTACCAACAGATTTGAAAATCAAGAATATTTCGTGGATTCTATATCTTACATTTTTTGTACAGTTTTTGTCTACTCTTTACCAAAATGTATCTTATTCAAGAAAGGGATAATTACATTTATACCCTTGACCAATAATTTATTTACACAAATCATTGTCGTCCTTTCCAAAATTATACATACATCCATCCATCAGAAACTTCAACATCATTTACATAAACCATCCTTATGTACATAGATGGTTTGTGTACATAGATCTTGGAGTTAAATGTAATTATCCCTTCAAGGAAAAATCATCAAACTTGTGCTGATGGTACTTATCAAGGGAATTAAGTGCATAAATGCAAATGAAGGGGGTACTCTTTCAGCTTGTGTTTATGCTAACTGGCCCTGCAAATTGTATACATGTTGCTGCAATGTACTGATTGTCCAGGTTTCACTCACACTTTGATCTTCTTTTCAAGCCTTGTAAGCCAATTGATTTATATTTGTGATGGAGTAAAACATCATCCCTTGATACGAGGACCAACATGTCATACCAGTAATGCTTGCTACAATGGGGCATGCATGACATGACTTTTGGATACACAGCCAAAGAAAAGAAAAACTTTTAATATTGAAGGAAGAAGGAAACTAATACATACAGGGGTTCTAGGATCACTACATTTGATGAAACAAAATAAAATTTAACGGTATAAAACGACGTATACAAGTCACATGCAAATCAAAACTTCCAAAACAAGATCAGAAGCCATCATATATAACTAGTACTTGTATTATTAATCGAAGCATAGATCATAGCTCCCATTACATACTAGATCTGGTCAAATTCATGCATAAACAAGAGTATTTCCAAGCTTCATGGAAAATCTCATATTCCCGATGATCTCCTGGAAAATCTTTATTCGTAGAGCTGAGAAGGCAGTCTAGGAGTAACGAGAACTTCCAATGGATTTTTCCTGGGCATAGTAATCCCAATCCCTTCAGCCATGTCAACTGCCTCGTTTCCCTCCGTGGCAAAATCAAAACCCTGTATCAGACGGGCAACCGTCAAGCTAGTCACTTGCATCGCAAATGTGGTTCCGGGGCAGGATCTCCTTCCCGTCCCGAAGGGAATGTACTCATATTGCTGCCCCATGACATCTACTTGTGTATGGCCCGTCAAGAACCTCTCCGGCATAAACCTGTTGGGCTCCGGCCAGAACCGAGCATCGTGGTGCAGCTTCCATATATTAACAAACAAGAGGGTTCCCTTGGGAATGAGATAGTTGCTGAGGTGGCAGTCCTCGACGGCCTGGTGCGGTATTGATAAGGGGAGAGGAGGGTAGAGGCGTAGGGATTCTTTGATAATTGCCTGGAGATAGGGTAAGTTGTTGATGTCGGATTCTTGGACCCATCTCTGGTTGCCAACTTTGTCATCGATCTCTTGGCGGGCAAGATTCATGGCATGCTTGTTGTTGACTAGGAGGGAGAGGACCCATGTCAGGTGGACAGATGTTGTGTCGAAGCCCCCTAAGATGACATTCTGCGTTATTCATATTTTAGCAAACAGATATTATCATCAGGGAAACTTTACATGCAAAATGATGAAGCGATCGTGAGAGGACAAATATTCATCAAAAACACTTTAATGATGATATTTACTATATATATATATATATATATAAATAATATGGGAAAGTTTGCAATTTCAGTCCTATAAATACAATGGTATTAATTTTGGTCATGTTCGAATTTATTTTGATATTTTTATCCTATAATTTTACAAATACAGCAAATTAAGAACAAAAATAGTTGAAAAATACACCTAACCAGCTTAATAAAATGAATTTTTCCGATCATTTTAACAAATTTCGACCCACATTTTAGCCATTCAACCACATGTGATAGTTTCGTCTGGAATCATAGATATAAAACTGTGAAGAAATCAGACCGTAGCTTTGTTAATGCACACGGAGAAAGATACAAAAGTCTACACAGCTTGTGATAGTTTTCGTTCCACGTAATGCTTCTTCCTATTCTATGGCCACGAAAAAGTAAAAACTAGGTGGTCCAAAGGTTGCAAGTCGACTTTATTGTAGATCAATTGAATTCAAAATTTTAAACTATATATATAGACAATGAATAATATCTAGGGATAGGTATATTTATATAAATTATTCATGTCTTTTGCGTAATTAGAAAATTCACTCTAACTAGCAATAAAAAAATAGGAGTAATTTGTGTAAATGTTCTCGACATTTTTTAGGGTGTGTGTAATTTTTCAAAATGTAAGGATGGTTTATGTAAATAATATTGATGTTTTTTATAAATGTATGTGTAATTTGAAAAGTATGGATAGTTTATATAAATAGACTATAAAAAGATTAAAAAATGAAATATCTTTACATATATATATATCATGGAACTAATATTTACATGTCACCACTTTACATTCATTTTTCAATCCCAAAATTATCAATTTTGATCTTGTAAGTATTTGAGGTGGCAATTAGTGGATTCTCTGTCATATAATTTTAAAAATTTCGCACATTAAGGACACAAAAAAGCGAAAGTACTCGTCAAAATGGCCTAAAAAATACACCCAATTAAGCTCGGCAAGCATATTTTTTAAGCCATTTCAGCAAATTTCGATATTACTTTTGTCGGTGAATCTCCAAAAAATTTTAAAATTACTTTACAAAATTCTCGAATGAATCCATACAAAGCTAAAATTGCTAACCCGCTCCTTACAAGACCAAAATTTGGAGGCTAGCTAAAGAATAGAGTTGGAGAAGTAAAATTGTAAACTGCGTCATTTAGGGATCAAAAGCTAGTAAATTGGATCAATTTAAAGACCATAAACGTTGGTAGTTATCCCTGATTATACCTACTTTATCATCATGCAATTGATAAGTATAAATTGCCACCTAAAATAAAATTGAAATATTCGTATAAAACTCACCAGAACAGTTGCTTTTATAATTGTTAGCTTGGGAATGGCGAACTTGTCATCAATGGTGGAAAGCATCGCATCAATGAAGTCTTGCTCCTCTGTGCAGCCTTCCCCTTTCCCTCTTCTCTTCATGTGTTCTTCAACCCACTTCTCAATGATGACGTCCAGTTCCTTGGAAACCCTTTTCATGCTCTTGATATGCCCCTTTGGGTCTATCCATCTCAAAAATGGAATTGGGATCACATCAGACGGCACAAACTCCCCCGACAGCACTGTGAACTCTCTGATGAGCTTCCTGAAACTCTCCACCTCCGCCGCGCCCTTTCCATACCGTTTCCCGGCTATCGTCTTCACTATTATGTTTAGTGTCATCTTCTCCACCCAGCTACTCATCACTACTTTTGAGGGCAGTGGTTGCTGCCCTCTTGTTTTAGTCGTCGTCTCCAGATATAGCTCTCCGATGCTCGTTGCAATCTCCGTCACTCGCAGATTCCTCATCGCCTCAAGCCTCCGGGCCGACAGCACTTCCGAGGAGACCAGCTTCCGCATCTCACGCCAGTACGGGCCGTTGCTGAACCCGAACGATGCATGGTCATACACGAGATGCTCGCCGGCACTAGTTATAGGCCTGTTGGCGAAGGATTTGTCGTTTCTGGTGAAGCACTCGAAGACGGCCTCCCGGCTGCTGACGACGACCGCTCGTTGCGCGCCGAACCAGAGAGTGAAGACGGGGCCATACTTGTCAGCAAGCTCGGCAAGAGTGTGAGCAATATTCAACTCGGGGTCGAGGAGATGGAGGTGGCCTATGATAGGCCAAGCACCGGACGGCTGTGGCGGAGACTGAGCGCCCTTCCGAGGGTATCTTCTCCACAGATTGTAGAGCAAGACTATGATGAATAGGAGTGCAGAAAGGGTTGCTCCCATATCTGCTCCAAAGACTGCCATTTTGATGAGAAGAGGCTGCTGCAATGGCAATTGGCAAGGTATTAAAGACATGCCCTTGTATTTATGTACAACCCAATGACTGACGTGGTTCCATATACTTCCACTCAATTTACTTGTAAACTGAATCAGCAATAATGCAGTTAAATGCTACAATATAACTTACGACTGACACTTCTATTTCTGTGTACAACTCAGAATAATAATTTAAATACTACATTTAATCCAATCTTTTTTTTTAAAAAAAGGCCAATTTCACATGTGCTCAACATATATATTTTTTTTATAGAAATTTGACCAAATGTTTTAGTTTTTTTCCCCACATTATTGTCCTCAATTGCAAATTTAATTTAAAATTAAAGTTTGAAACATTTGGAAGTTTTATATTTTTTATTTTTGGAAGGAACAAAAGGTAGTAGTTCCCTAGAAATGAACCATACCAAACAAATGGCAACGAATGCTATCAGCTATGGCCTATGAGCCCAAGCTAACATACATTCTATGCCTCTCAACATTTATTGTTGCCTAAATTTTAAAAATAATTATTATTAATTACGATTACGTAAAATCCAAATTAAAAAGTTAATTTTTCCACTATAGAAAAAATTATTGCCACAGCAAATGACTATGGTAAAATAATTCATTATGGGTTTTACTCATAACAAATGATTTAGTCACTTTCATAAAAATCACGCGGACTACCATTATGCTGATGTGATTAATGTCTAGCTGCTATGAATATATATTATTAATTATGATAATCGATTATTATAAAATATTATATTTCCTGTAGTAATTTCTATACGCACTGATAAAATTGTATATTAATTATAATAATTAATTATTATTAAATATTATATTTTTTATAGTAATTTCTGTATGCACTGATAGAATTGTATACTAATTATGATAATTAATTATTATTTAATATTATATTTTTTATAGTAATTTCCGTATGCACTGGTAGAATTGTATAGTAATTATGATAATTAATTATTATTAAATATCATATTTCTTGTAATAATTTCTGTACACAGTGACAAAATTGTATATTAATTATGATAATTAATTATAATTAAATATTATATTTCTTGTAAAGTAATTTCCGTACACACTGACAAACTGTATTTTTAGTCGTAAGGATGGAGAGGTGACATTTTCAAGGCAACCACATTATGGAGTGACAAAAAGTCCCTCAAACAATTGTTAAAGTGAGGAACTTTCCAAATTGGATGTTGAAATGATAGCACCCAGTCCAGCTCGACCATTTTTTCGAACTCGAACTCGACAATGTATTCTCTCGAGCTCCAGTTTTTGAGCTTGCCAGCTCGAGCTCGATTTACCCTGTTTTGATTTATGAGTTTGATATTATTATTATTATTATTTTAAATCATGATATAGAATCAAAAAAATTTACATAGATATAGTTAATTATGTTCACAATCTGTAAAATTTATATATTTATAAATGTTAGTATAACATTGATGTAACTATTGTCTTACATTGTTGAATAAAATGAGTTAATCGGACCATGAAAATTCATATCAAACCGTTAGATATGATCAAACTTACAGAAAAATACTTTTGGTAAAGTTTTAGAGTTATTGGATATACGGATGTCGAGATATCGTACTCAAAACATAAGAGTAATCATTCAAGACGGTGTATCATTGAATCAGATCATGTGATTTTAAATCATACCGTCTGATATGATCTAATGGACACTATCTTGTATATATTTAAATTTCGTATGAATCAGGTGGTCGAATTTTAAGATTTCGTACTTATTGATTAAATTTTTTAATTTCATTATATATATAAAAAAATAATAATTAGAAATTGTTCAACCATCATCACCATCATCATCATCATTCTTCTTCTTCTTCTTATTATTATTATTAGATTAATTCATAGAAATTACTAAATTTTGACATAAATTTATAAATAATAAAAAATCATAAGAGGATTACTTGTCAATTTAAAAAATGTATAATGTAATACAAATATATATTAAAATATAACATAAAGATATTATAATAATTTTAATTATAAAAAATATTATAATTTACTAAGTTGTTGATTAAATTTATTTTTATATAAAGATCAAATGTATAAATAAAGTACCATAATTTATTATTATCCAAAATAAAATATATGATATTGATTAATAATTATAATATATGATCAATTTAGATTATAAAACTGATCAAATATTAAATATAAAATTAAATATATAAAGAATTAAAAAATAAAAAATATTCACCAGGCTCGCGAGCTGGTGAACACCTAAAACTGAGCTTGAGCTCGAACTCAAAATTGAGCCGGTTCGACTCATCTACCACCCCTAGATAACTCCAACACCTATCAGCTTTTATGTCGCAAAAATCAAAAAGCAAAATGAAATTTCAACTCTTAAAAAAAGTATCAAATAGGTCCGTTTTACTCTTAGTCCAAATTGCCATAGAAATATAATAGATTTAAAGATCAAAATATTGGTGTGCATTTTAATTTAGTAAGTACATTGCAAAATTATGAATATAATGTAAAAAAAAAATGGTAAATAGTAAATATAAAAGAAATTAATATAACATAATAAATATTAATAATAATACACTGTAATAAAAATATGAGAAGTAGTTATAGCAAGAACCGCTTGTGAAAATTCATAACACCACTCAAATTATATTTATACATAAATGAATATAATTACGAGTCATTGAATACTCATATAGGCTCTGAAGGTGATCGCTCCTGCTATTCATCATGAATATCATTATTCCACAGTAGGACAAAATAGTAATAACGTTGTGTCACTTAGCTCCATAGTACTCTTAAACCCTACTCGTACCGTATTCATTTGTCTATAGATCAACGAATATATTTTACTCAAATTTATCGTAATTATGTCAAAATTCAAGGGAGGTCTTTGTAATTTGCCCTATTCTTTATTGAGTATTTCTATAAATTTTACTTCTGAATATATAGACGAGATAGTTGTAATTACAATTATAACTTTGAACGAGTATATTTATAATTTTAGAAATAACATGAAACGTTTGAGTAATGTAACTTAAATTCATAATAAGAAACTGGGTGGCATCACATCACAATAAGGCCCGTGCAGAGTACGAGGGTCCATGTCCACAGCTGGCTGTATCAATATGATAACCTGTTCACCATCAAATCCTACAGCAGGTTACCATTAGCCTCTCAATTCAACAACCTCCTCCCCATTTGGTAGGTACATTACTTCGAATTTAGCTGGCATAACTGACATTCAATTAAATGTCATAAATGGGTGGCTTCAATTTAAATCGGTTTATTTTCTAATAAATCGGGTTCGAAAATGAGTTCAAATGGGTTCGAAATCTCAGTTCAATTTCATTGTATAAAATGAACACACCTAAGGAACGATAATTTACTACTTACCAGAACTAGAGTGCTATTATGCTTTATTTATAAGAAAATAAAAATAAATTGAAGCCAAATGAAAAAAAAAGGGACTCGTCCGAGGATGGGGAATCGATTTGTGGTGGTCTCCAACGATGGATAGATCGGTCGTGCGTGAGTCGAGAAGAGAAAGAAAACAATTCTAAATTGAGGGGTTGGCGATGGTGGGAGGCGGAGAAGGCAGGGGGTTGGCCATGGGTGAGGGAGGGGGCTGAGCTGGTGGAGGCGAGGGCGAGGTTGAGGGCTAGCGCCGATGGGTGGCGGGAAAGGGAGGAAACTAGGCTGCTTCGAGGGTGGTGCAGCTATAGAGTTGGGCAGTGGAAAGGGACAAGGTCTATTTTTCTGTTTTTTTCTAACTTTTTTGATTTTTTTTATTTTTAATTAATAATAAAATTTTAATATAATTTATTACTAAATTACAATTTCTTAAATACTTATTAAATAAAAATTATTTTAATTTGACTTTGCCACATCATCATCCACGTAGGATGCTAACTACGTAAATGAGATCTGTTTTAGAGTCGGAACCCTAAGCTCCAATTTGATTTTGTAATTTTTTTATCACTTTTGACCCGAAAGGACTAAAATTGCAATAAAGTTGAAAAATAAAGCACTAGGACTAAAATTGCAATAAAGTTAAAACATAAAGCACTAAAAATGCAATAAAATTAAAACATAAAGGACTAAAAAATTCCAAGTCCCATAGGTACGGGATCAGTTTTGCCACCCTCCATACATACATGACTAATTTTACAATTTTGCCTAATGAAAATGTAGGAAATGATTATCACCTAACCGCGGCGGCAAGGATATAAATTTTTCTTAGCTTTATCAAATTTTATTTAATTAGGTGATAAATAAAAATATTCAATTTACAAAAAAAAATTAATTGTTATAATAATCATTATAAATTAAATAAATACAATAATATAAGTAAAATTAATTTTTATTAATTATTATTCCGATAATGAGTGACGGGTTGAAATTTATAAGCAAGAGAAATTTTGGTACGAATTATAATATTGTGTTGAGAAAATTACAAAATAGCAAATTTTTCTTTCTGCTAAGTAAAAATCGTGTGGTTTTAACTAGTGAAAAAAGACTAAAAATGAAAATATCGTAAAAATTAATTATGAAGAAATTTATATAAATTTTGGTTATTATTTTTTTTAATAGGCAAGACAAATTCAATTTCTTAACTTTATACACTAATAGACTCTAGCCACCAAACTTTGTCGGTGGCTATAACTCGACAGAACTCGACTTCGCCCCTGGCTAACGGCGTCACTTCTCTAAACAAAGATATAAGTATCCTATATGCAAAATCAATGCGCGCGTGCACACACACAAAGCATTTTAGAGTTGTATCGTCTAGTAGAGGGAAGCATTTAATTCTTTAAATTAAATTAATAAATATAATTCTTTATTTAATTAATTAATTTCTTAAATATAATTTCTACTATTTAATTAGTAAATTTAATTATTTATAAAAGATTAGTTATACTTAGACCCCTCTAAAAATTTGAAATTGCACTTTTCTCTAAAAAAGTTTTTGAATTACACTTATGTCCCTTTTAAAATTTATTGTTTATACTCGACCCCCTTTTCTTAGGGTTTGGACGAAAAATATTGACCTTAGTAAAAAAAAAGTTGCATAAATTTTCAATTACCCCTTATTTAATATTTTCATTCAATAAGTTTGTAATTATGAAGAGAAAAATGTAATGATGTTAACCTTACTCTATCAATATATATTAAATTTATAAGTAGAAAAATATATATGAGAATGTTCAATGAAGGGCAAAATTAAAAATTTATATAATTTTTTTTTTGGCCTTACATCTGCATTTTCCATCCAATCCCTAATAGAAAGGAATCAAGTGTAAATCGAGAATTTTCAAAGGAGGTGGATGTGTAATTTCAAATGCCTTGGAAAAAAAGTATGTCCCAGAAATTATTATTATTTTTTTTTACAGAAAAGACCGCACAACATAAAACTCCAAAAATAAAACCATTTTTTTTTTTATACAGAAACCACAACACAAACAATCATTCATCTGTTTACAAATTTATCAAAAGCATTACATTTTAATGAGGAAGATCGAAACACTAACCGTATTTCTTGTACTTAGGGTCTGGGAAGTCAACGAGCACTTAGTGCCTCAAGCTCATCTTCCTTAAGTCGCGCCTTTGCACCAAAACCTGTTGCTCTTCAGAATATCTCCAAAAAGATCATGATTTTGTTTCGAATGCTTTGTGGATTTAGGATTTTATGTTTTTGATTTGGGAAAAATGGAACTGAAGGATATTTTTTTGGTCTGAAATGAAGTGACTAGCCCCATCTGACCCTACCCTGTTCAATTAGCCTTTAGCTAATGGCACGTGAAACGTTTCCGTTAATATTTAAAGGAACAAGACTAATTCTATTAAAAAATTAAATTTTGGGACCAAAAGTGTTGAGCCCGTAAAGCTCGGGACAAAAAATGAGAATGGTCCTATCTAGTGGGACTAAAAGTGAGATCTTGCCATATATATATATATATATATAGAGAGAGAGAGAGAGAGAGAGAGAGAGATGTATATACTTGGTTGTATAAAATATCCTTAAATATTGGTTATTTATCTAGATTATCTTGTTGTTTTGTGGAGTTATCATTATATGCTTATTTGTGCTTTATGGTGCAAGGAAAATGGATATATATATCTATATATTTGAT
The DNA here is from genome assembly GCF_000512975.1 of Sesamum indicum. Lineage (NCBI taxonomy): Eukaryota > Viridiplantae > Streptophyta > Magnoliopsida > Lamiales > Pedaliaceae > Sesamum > Sesamum indicum. The sequence goes on along the minus strand of NW_011628077.1, from coordinate 223,806 downwards.
ATATATGCACTTGTGTTGTGTACATGATTGTCAATTGTTGGTTGTTTATCTGGATTACCTTGTTGGTCGGTGGAATATGCTTACATGTGGATATGGTGTAAGGAAGATGAATGAATGACTGCACATTTCTATACTATTTTATTGTGGAGTGAAATTGAATGGTGAAGCCTGTTTTTTTTTATCTGTTGAATGGTGAAGTTATTGCTAGAAATATTGTCAATTAAGATAAAAGATCACTTACCTAACTAGGGCATACTGCAATGGCTTATGATCATAATCGATGACGAGTTGTGTGTTGTTAATCAACAGTGGAGATGATGTGACATTGTACAAGTTGTGCGTTGTATGATATGATTGATCATGTGACATTCATACGAGTTGCGTGTTGTGTAAAAAATAAATAAAAAAAAGATGAGATTATGATAGCCGACAAAGACCATTGAGTGATTCACTCTAGCGTGCGTAAGCAGGGCCATAAGAAAATAAATAATAACTTCATGTGTATTATGCGATGCACTAATTTATGATCGTAATTTGTTGGTTGATGTTATTGCCTGAGATTTGTCTTGTTATTTGTGTGTGTGTGTAAGCTAATTAGTTATATTTATTGAGTAAGCAACTTATTCTTTATCATATATTTTGTAGGAGATAATTCATAGTGATTAGCCAAATTGAATCATAAGTCGTGTCACCAATCTTATTAAGTGGCCAGCAGAGTCAACTTGAGTTGGGAGTTTTAGCAACATAACTACAAAGATATTATATTTTGACTCAAATTGTATTTTGAAATTTGTTATAACTCGAAGCTTCACTTTTCTCTTTTCTTTATGTTCATAAGTGTTATCCATATTCAAAATACTTATTTACCCATTTTACAAATCCGATGCTTTCAAGTGAATCGATAAATTTTACCCATTTGACCCATACATACAGGTATTTTAGGGTATAAGCCCTACCCATATTCAAAATACTTATTTTAATTTTCAGATTTGAGACTAACATAAAATTATTGTGTCAGAATCTAGGTATTAATTAATGTAATGGGCTTGAGTCAAAATATTACCCACCCATTAACAAATCTAAGTAAATCCAAATCAATCCAACCCAAAATTAGATGGATTGGGGGATTTCAAATCGTACTGCCACCACGACCTCCAATTAATAGCGTATAAGTATCTCCAAAATCACACATGGCGTGCACAAAGATAATCTTCCTTGACGAGTTTGTAGGGTACCATTCTCACTTTCCATCACTACAAAAAATAATAAGATTAGTGATAAAAAGAACTAAGTGATAATTTTAATATTATCATTAATTATGTATTTAATAACAAGAATTTTTATCATCACATTAATGAATTTTATAGTTTTAATAGCAACTATTATTTCACAAAATTTATTAAGAACAAGAATTAGCGACAAAAAAATATTCTAAAATTGTCACAAAAAATAATCAGTGATACATATCACTATAAATGGATCACTAATTATTATAGTGATAACCCTACGTATAATATTTATCATTAACAAATATATAATGTTGTTATTATCACTTAATATATAATTTTTAAAATAATTATAAATTATCATTCATTTTTTGTCATAAATATTATACTATAAATAATGCCCTATGCAGTGCCAAATTTGCATTTATGGTGTAGTCATTTTATGCACAATTTTAATGGATCCTCTTCTTCATGAGGTTTCCCGTGCAAATGGGCCCCATACATGTGGGAGAATGTGCTCCTGACACTGTTTTAAAAATTCAAAAATATTAATAAAATAAAACTTATTAAATACTTTTTTTTTTTTCGTTAGAAGGTACTAAAAATTTAAATGGGAAACTATGAGCAAAATCAAATGTTAACTAATACATGTCCAAAATAAATGTTTTTCAAGAATATTTTAAAAGTCTAATCTATAATTGACGAGGACGATACACTTTAGGGGTGTAAAATATATTTAACCTAAAAATAAATAACATGTTTAGTTCAAGTGTCGTTGAAAAATGCTAATTTCGTTTGAAATCAGCACATATTACGCACGTGACTTCATTAGTTCGGAAGTTGTTAATTTTTTGATTAGTTTTATTGATGTGGCATTTTGACTCTGATGACATTTGGACTAATTGTGCTAATTTTTTGTTTCCTTAAACTATAGTTCTTAATTGAAAATTTGAGAGTTGAGAGGACTAAAAATGCAACCTCTATGCTATAGGATTAAAATTGTATTTTTCTTCCTTACGTTCTTGATAACAGAGTTAGGGCAAAAATGCTACATTAGAAAATTAATCAAAAAATTAAAATTTCTCAAAATAAAAGGGCTTTATGTCTGCTAATTTCTAGCAAATTTAATATTTTTTTCGGCAACATATGGACTAAATATGCTATTTATATTCTTTACTTATAGTCTTCAAGTGCAAATTTAAAATAAAAAAGAGTGATACCATCGTATGATTATACAACAAAAAATGCATTTTTCCCAAATCATAATTATGCCTCCAAGCAAGGATTAATGGAGAACTCAACAACTGATTAACCGTCCCAATAATTAGTTAAGTAATATTAATTTAATGCAAATCAATAATTTAAATTGAATGAATTATTAAACATAATTAACCTGTAAGAGTCTGTCTATTTAGCTAAAACTTATTAAATATAGGCATAATCAATGAAAGAAAATAAATGAAAACATATGCGATTGTCATATATGTCTGATTACAGTACATTTAAAAAAATACAATTTTAGTACTGTAATTTATAGAATGTATTTTTTATTCTGTACAAATTAATTTTAGCAATTTAGTTCGAAACTTTAAATTTTAATAATTTTTAATTTTTTTAATCCAAAAATTACATGTAACTTGCATATTAGATATCATAAGGTGACTTGGACGATAAATGGGTTGTTTATTTCCATGTAGTACATCCTAATTTAGTAAAATTTAATTATGAAATCCAGTTTATTCATTGCAAAAACCCATTCTAATAATGAAATCATATAATCTCCATTTCCTTATTTACAAATTTCTGTTTTTAATAATGTCGCAATTACTTCTAACCTACCAAATCTCGTATGTATATATATATATATATTCGATTACGGTCCTTCAAGAAAAATGTCCCAAATATATTGTAGGTTTGGAATCAAATTTTAGTTGAAGATTTCTTGGACAAGAATCAATCCTGAAAGAATGTTTAATGCATGCTAAAGTTATGTTGCGATTTAGATTTTTGATCATATTTCTTGTTTTATGAGATAATACAAACTAATTATTTTATGTACTGCTAATTTTTGTTATTTTTACACACCAAATTGTGTCTCTTCTCTTTAGATTGGGTGATGTCAATTCATATGCAAAAATGGTTATTTTGCTACAAAATGTTTCCCCTCCAAAATGGTGAAATCCATAGTTTTATTAGCAGTCAACTAATGGCACGGACCAAAATAAAAGGTGGGGTAGCAAAATTGCTTAAGCTGGAACATAGAGTACTAAAACTGATTTAATGTCATATCTAGGAAACATGAAATTATCCCATGTAACTCCATATGAATTACTCACAATTTCAACATAATTGAGTACTGTCAAAAAAATCATGTTTATTCCAAAATTAAAAATATACGCATACATATATGTATCCTGAAGATATTCGAAATTGTAAGATAACCTCCCCCCCCCCCCCACCCC
>NW_011628077.1:217141-220108 GCF_000512975.1 Sesamum indicum | reverse complement strand
ACAAAGAATCAGCATACATCTATGCATTCTTTGATGACAAACGAATCCCAACAACTTAAAATATAATTCTTGATCCAGAAATTTGACGGAATATGCGTATAATGAAGAGAAAAAAAGGAAACTAATTGATTACCATTATAAAAGGATATGCAAAGAAACTTGCAAAACCCTAGTCATTTAAATCAGACAACTTATGGTGTGTTTTGTACTTCACCTTTCCACAATAATCAGACAAATTGCTGGTTCAAGATCAAGTATCAATGGGACAAAAACTGGGATATTCTATTAAGTTTACAGAATGCTAATCTTATCTGATTGAGCCTTCAGTAATTGATGCAACCCTGCAGACACCGGCTGATGTTGTAAATGGCAAATCTTTGTAGCGGGCCACCAACTCTTTATCAGTATGCAAATCCACTTGAACTGTTTCCCACACCTTCTTCTTCGGGTTGAGGACATCATCGGGCAAGCCATCAAACCCTGGGAATGTTACTCGTTCACCGACAGCAGCCCCCTGGGGAGGCTCAACCAACTCAACCTAGCAAAGTAAAATCCATTGAATTACTAGTTCTTTACACTCTTTTGTCCAGTAGAACCACTTCGATGGCACAAGTTTGTAAATCTACAAACTCTTCCAGGACAATCAAAATTATCAACATTATCCACAATAGAACTAGTCTTTAATCAGAGGAAAGGCAAAACCTTCAGACAAGATTAATCAGTCATATATGGCAAATCTCCGCTTTGCTCTAGTGCATCACTATTAAGAAGTTGTAAAATGTTATGTGACTCAATGTTTTCCAGCTAACAGCTGTTAGAGAACTTGTCTTTAAATTTTATGTACTTTTTTCACTTCCACATTTGCACCAATGCGCAGATATACAAAAAAAATTGAACTATATAGTTGCTCACCTTGGTGTGATCACTGTTAGAAGCTGCAAGGACCATTGCTTGAGACTTTATACCCCTCATCGATGCTGGCTTCAGGTTACAAAGAACACATACCTTCCGATTCTGATGCAGATAACAAGGTCGTTCAAGTGTCAAGTAGAAGGCATATTTTGATGAGTATTCATGTAATCTATATGATATATGAAGAGAAAAATCTGCAGAAGTGAAGGGAGAAACCTGCATGTCTTCAAGTGGTATATACTTGACCAGGCCACTAACGACTGTGCGGGGCTGTGGTTCACCAACATCAATCTCTTCCACATATAAAGAATCAGCATCAGGATGTTTCTGAGCCTTTGTAATGAGGCCAACTCTGATATCTAGTCTACTAACAGATATTTCAGACTCGGCAGGAGCTGAAGCCTTGGGCTTTGAGTCAGCAGATTTTTTTGGGCGATCCTTCTTTGCATTATTACCATCTGTATAAGAACAAAATGAACGTGAATAAAGCTGATCTGTGTTTAGTAATATTAATCAGGAACCCTAATTTTCCAATCACATAATCATTTTTGACCAATAATTTTCAAGGGTAACCAAGTCTGGATGGAATTTCTAAGATGATTCATAGAATTTCAAACATATTTGAGGTCCGCAATAATGCCCTTTCTTTCCAATAATCGCAAAAGGCCTAGGGGAAGATGATCTGAAGCTCTAGATTTTACTAAGAAGACTCATGTCTTTCTACTTAACCCAAATACTATGCATAAACACTATTATCTCTACTAATTAAACAGATTGTTTAATGAAAAATCTAAATAAAACATGGTCTGGACTGGACTGCCCCGCCCCTTCTTCCTTGCTTGTCAATAAATTAAAGTTCTTTTAGCACATGGAAGATAAGTTTCAGAAACAAGAGACTGAAGCCTGCTTAACAGAAAGCCTCCAGCTGAAGCCAAGGAGACTGCTCTGGTTCTGCAACCCTAGAAGAGACCATTGCTTACTTCAAACCTTGCAAATATCTATCATACTACTTTTTTGTTTCTATATGTTCCATGCATGTGTCTTGCTTAGAACATCAGTCTAACACTAAAAAATCCTTTACAACATTCTTCACCCTCTTAACTAGAGAAACGCCTTAGCTTGTTCGGTTCCATTTAACTGCAAGGTCTATTCAGTCTTAAAAACAAAATCAAACATATCCTGTTTTCAATTTTCTTTTCCAAAAATATTACTAAAGAATCCCAAGAGTATCTTATATGTAAACTTCAATTATAATATATTTTGAATATATATTTATATATATATTTAAATCATCATATCAATTAAAAATACACACATATATATCAATTATAATATTTTGTTTTAACTCACGGACCTGGGCAGCCCAGCCAAAACCCAGGCTGCCCAGGCCATCTTCTCCATGGCGTGCCTGGGCAGCGCCGAAAAGGCGCCCAGGCACACGCCATGGGCACCGTATGGCGCAAGGGCTGCGCCTCTCGAGCCATTGACTACGCTGCACTGTAGGAAAAGGTTTCTCTAACAGAGTCCACAAAATAAATGGAAAATGCAACCACAAGGATTGCTAAAGTAAATGAGCCTTTGATCTTGGAAGGTCTAGTCCACGTCATCAATCACAGAGAACAAGAAAGGGATTCATTTAATTTCTCCTTTCCGTCAAATTTGTGTACATGGATTTATCAACTTCATAACATTACTCAACACCTATTAGAACAGTAAATAGCACAATTATACATCGTTATAGATCAAGGACCTTGTTTAGACAGAACAGAAAATCTCAATAACTATTCCATTTTGTCTTTGTAAGCAGTTCATTCACTTTCCCCTCGCCCTAATTCTCCTATTAAGATATTCCTACCACAAGATGCATCATAAAACATCACCAGCATCATCATTGAGATGCTCTTTGCCCTGGATTATCTCTCCTATAAAGATATTCCTATCACAAGATGCACCAGGACATCATAAGCTTTGATATTAGCATAAAAAAATTTTAAAAGAGAAGGCAAAGTCTGTAATTTATGGCATACAATTTAACTAGTCAGGGAGTGTTCCAAA
>NW_011628077.1:190576-217131 GCF_000512975.1 Sesamum indicum | reverse complement strand
AAGCAAAGCAAATGAATCATTGATATACAGAAGTTCATGTCAATAATGTGAAATTACAAGAGCATGAAAAGATGAAAAAGAAGATCCGGTTCATTGAATTTTTTATGCAGAATGAAGGCTTGGATATAACAAATTTCATATCTATGGTATGAAGGTGACATTGGGCAGAACACGAGGTAGTTCGTAAATGAAAGTTAAAGAAAGAGAAAGAAAAACGTCACCTGAAACTTTTGTTTCCTTAAGTTTTCCAGCAAGTTTTTTGGCCTCAGATTCAGCTTGGGCCTTCACAATTCTATCCGCTTGACTTCCAGCAAATTTCTCCCTATAAAACTCTACCTCCTCATCTTTCTGCATATTGTTAGGTGCATAGTTATAAGTCAGAAAGCAACAACAGAAACTTATAGTTCCCGCACACAAGCAAATTTATTAGATAACCAATAGACAGGGGACAAATGAAGAATACCAGTTCTCTGAACAACGGTGCAGGAGTCCCAATTTTATGACCAGCAGGTAGGATATCCCAAGGTCTTTTAGCCCTTTCAACATCACCTTTCTCATCAGAAAGTGAGAGTTGTGTCTCAAGTGGCAAGTTGAGCTGCTTAAGTACCTATGTGGTAGTGGCAGCACAACATAACATGAGTTGAGATTGTGTCTGACCAACCATGATGCCTCTCAAAATCAAAATTGAGGCACTAGTCATCATTAACTTACCCCAAGGGAGAAAGATGGCATAAAAGGCTCTAGGAGACATGCAAGAAGGTAAACTAGTCCAGCCGAAGTTTTCATGACCACAGAACAGGAAGGCCGATCCTCCTTGTAAAGCTTCCAAAATTGGCTTTCCTACATGATGAAATATGAAGAAATGAGTCTTATGCTAAAATAGGGTATCACAGGCAGCACTTAACAAACATTAGCATGATAATTACGCAGCACAACTTAAGCAGATTAAGAAAAGCTGCAAAATGGAAGAAGATGTACTTGCAAATAAGCATTTCCTTCACCAGATACAGTCATAGCAAGCTTCAAGCCTTGTTTTAGTTTCACCTACATCAGATGACACTGCAATGTTATTCATGGTAAAACAAGGGTACTATCGAGGATAAATTGCATCCCAAGAATAAGAACAATGGCTATTAGTCATTCGTTACCTTCTCCATTGCTTCTATATACTGCTCGACATAACTACCCACTTTCTCTCCCAATGCTTTTGTCAATGGATGAGAATCAGCACCCTGAGCATCAGGAATGATTGAACCATAGCCTGAAGCTGAATTAATGAAGAAAAATATATTGAGGATCCTTTTCAAATTCAAGTTAAATACGAAGGGCAACCCATTAAAAGGTATAAATATTCAAGAAAATAATCGAGAAACAGAAAACAATTAGAATAGAGTTCCTCATTCTAATAAAAAAGAGATAGAACTATTCTGCATCTATTCTAAAAATTTCTTATTTCTCCCATCCCAAAAATTTCATAGAAGAACAGTCAAGCTGTTTCAGCTTCTCTTTTCCTTCTCCAATGCAGACTCAATGAAAGTTTATCAAAAGAAATCTTTACTGATTTCAGTTTGCTAGTGCAAACAAAGATGATCATCCCTTGCAAATATTTCTTGGCTGCTTTAGTTATAGAAATCTTTTACAACGGAAACCCAGATTTGAGTCTTTATTCAGGAGCGAATAGAAGAATTTTCGGGGCAGAATAGTGCTAACTTGAAGGAGTCTGGATATGAATAATTTAGATTTGGATGAAAGTCGTCTATGATACAGCATCTTATGACTAATTGGATGTTCAGGAAGATGGATATAATCCTCAAAAGAGACAGAAAAATACTCAAAAGAACATTTTTTAAAACAAAATCTCTCTTAAGTAGATAACACGCTAAAAAGTATAATTCAAGATTAATGCTACAGTTTGTATGAGCAAATAACATGACATCTCAATTTGTACTTGCCTAAGAGGAACAGGCATCATATGACATAAAAAAGCAAGTGTATAACTGGAAAGAAATAAATTTGATGTCTGACAGAAGCCTATGCATGCTCAAAACAGATGTTACTTCATTCTCAGAGCAAAAGAATGGACAAACAAGGAGGCAATATAAGTCTATGCCCAATTGCATGAATTTAATAAAAGCAAATTACATGACGCTAACTTAGGCATCATTTAACATTCTAGAATACATTGACTCAAATTATAAGATCCATTTTAAGGTACAGCCAAGACACTGAATATGTTAAACAATTTTAGTAATACCACAAGCTTGAAGAAACTATTACCACCATTCACTTCACCAAAAATTCACAAAGCAATTTTAGCTTTTGCACCTAAAATGTTCTCAGCCCTGTCATTGTCTATTGTTCACAAACACTTACGCTCCCACAAAATTTTATGGACAAGGATCTTTTGAAAGAGTATAGTCCCAATCAGATATAGGAACCGTATTTCTCGCCTCTTTTCTGTGGACTAGGAAGTTTAAATCAGATCCACCACAAGACAGAGGGTTTGGCAGTACTTAAAATAACACCACCGTTATGAGAAGTAACTTGCACTGCGATCTTGTTTGGAAGAATCACATGAATTTCCAGCCGGCATAAACATCAGACATAAAGAATAAGGAAACAAAGAAACTAATATAACATGAAATCTTTATGAAAGGCCATGTTATGCCACCTGGGTCTTTGGCAATGAAACTCAAGACTCGGTTGATAAAATTTCCTAGATTGCTCAGAAGCTCGCTATTCAACTTTGCTTGCAAGTCAACCCACGTGAACAAGGTGTCTGATACCTAAAATCAGAATTAACAATACTAATGAATCGTTAAGTGAGCGCCCACTCTGCAGGAATTGCAAGTGGGTGGATCGGTATAGTAATCCAGTGGCATACAACACAAGAAAAAGAGTCACAAGAAGCCCACCTCTGGCCTATTTGTCAACAAATAGTATCTCCACACCTCCACAGGGATATTTGTGTCTTTTGCATCATTTCCAAACACTCCCACACCCTTACTCTTTGAGAATTTCCCTCCAGAACAAAGCCATGATAACAATTTGACAACAGTAAGAAGCTAGGAATGCGAGCCTTCTCTTGTAATAGCTTGCAATTTATATCTTTTATCTGCTATTGCAAATCTAACCTGTTTCATAGTTCAAGTATTCTGTAACGCTGATGGTTTTCATGAAAGTCCAATTTTCACCTGTTCCAAGAAGAGTTGAGGGGAACATCACCTATAAAACAATTACGAGCCAGTTAGGAAGTGAAAGATCACACCAGTTATAAAGATGCAATTTCATTATCTAAACCTGTCAAGAAAGGATGAAAACAAACAGAATATAGTATTACATGCAGGTGGTCAAACTAAATTGAAAAGTAGGATATTGAAGAACCATTTCCACACTGCACATCTCGAAAGAGAACATATAATGAATCAATAGATTCAGCCACATCAGCACTCAACACTTATCCTGTAAGCCTGTACAATTTTTCAAAAAAGCTAAGTTTTGAATTTATTGACTTACAGTATGAAAAGGCACATTATCCTTGCCCATAAACTGGAACAGTTCCACATTTTCAGGATTCTTCCACCACTTCTCCCATTCTGGTGTGTGGCATGACGTGATTGAGACATATCCAATAGGCGCATCAAACCATACATAGAAAACCTAACCATCACATTGCAAACAGAACATATCATGCTACAGGAAACAAATTGGCAGGATATAAAACCTGTATTTCTGTTAAATAGTCCATTCAAAAGTTAGTGCCCAGCAACAGAGTAACTGCATACTTAAGCCCACAAGTTTTATCAATTACTTCACCTTGTCCTTGAATTTCTCGTGTGGAACAGGAACTCCCCATTTCAAATCTCTTGTGATACACCGTGGTTTCAACCCTTCTCTAAGCCAAGCATGTGTTGCTTGAATAGCATTCTGACTCCATCCTCCAGCCACAGACGTGGTGCGAATGTATTCTTCTAATCTATCCTTCAGCAGAGGAAGCTCAAGAAAAAGGTGATTTGTATCACGGATCCGTGGAGTATTACGGCAGACCTGATCATGAAACAAACCCAGAATTTAGATATAACATTCTGCTCTTACATCTTTTGCAATGGAGGTGAAATTGGGGACTTCCAATATTGTTGTTATTTGATGTGAGGGGAGTAACCAAAGTCACAAGGCACCTATATTTAAAGATAATTGTTTCGATATATATCCAGACCTTGCATTTTGGGTCAAGTAGTTCTGTGGGATTTAAAAGCTTCCCACACTTTTCACACTGATCTCCACGTGCAGAATCATAATTGCAACCTGGTGTTGGACAATTACCCTCCACAAGCCGATCAGCCAAGAATCTTTTGCAAGTATCACAATAGAGCTGCATATAGATTAATTTAAAAAAAAAAAAAATCACTTGATGAACTTCACAGTGTTGCCAAAAGTTTGGACAAGCAGATGGAAATCGATGCTAAAAAGGAAGAGAGGGCAGGCTCCAAGATAACGGAGTAACCATACACCTTGAAGTGAAACAAACTTTTCAGGACCAACAGCGCACCTGTTGCATTGTATTTTCTGAAAGCCAATTATTCTCCAACAACTTTTTAAAAATTGCTTGACAAACTTCAGTCTGCTGTGGACTTGAAGTACGCCCAAACTCATCAAAGCTTATATTGAACCACTGATATACGTCTTTGTGAATAGCATGATATCTACAAAAGAAAGAAAATCGGACATCATTAAAGTTCATTGAAGGTACTGGAAACATTCCATTCTTGAGTCGAGTCACAGTCATCTAGAAATGGCAGTTATTTGCAAACTATTGTTCCAATGGAACAAACAACATTTATCAATCTGACGGGTCATCAGCTGCTCATCCAGCTTGAATAAAAATGTACGTGGTAGATAAATCCTATAATGTGCAAATACTAAAGTCTCCTACAAAGTTAGAGTAACCTATTATTTTGCTTTCTAGCTTAAGCTCTAAGTCTCATTTCCTACCATCACATTGTTTTGCACTTTTCTTCCTTCTCACCATACAGGACGAAATACAATAATTACAATTTGTATAGATAAGGCTATTGCATGCCAGTGTAAAGAATCATATTTTGAGGAAGTACACGAGCACTTCAACTTTTTTAATCCAAACGGAATAATCAAAAGCATGTACTTCAACAGAACTAATCTTTATCTGGAACCAAATTCCTTATTCATTTCCTTCATCCATAAAACCCAGAAGCCAAAAGGGAATAAAAGAACCTTCTAGTAACAAAAAGGAAGCGAAGTATAATAAAAACAGTAAACGAAATAGAAACTGAAAGTAAAGCAATATACTTGTCACAAATTTCCTTTGGAGAGCACCCTTCCTCCATTGCCTTAGTCTCAGTTGCAGTCCCGTACTCATCCGTACCACAAATGTAAATCGCATTATATCCTCTCATCCGGCAGTACCGCGCAAATACATCAGCACTCAGGACGCCTTCCAAAAGGGGTTAAGAAAAAGCAGAACTTTATTTCTCAGAAATGCAAATGAACTACATACAACCAAGAATCCCACACCATTTCAAACATGCAAACCAAAATCCAATTTCACAAACTCAACACACATAATCGCCTGCAATCACAAACATGCAAATCAAATTAATTGCCAACAAAACAGGGAGTATTACATCCGATGATGTTGCCGAGATGGGGAACGTTATTGACGTAAGGCAAGGCGCTGGTGATGAGGATATTCCGCTTCCCAGGAACAGGGAGCTTCGTGGCGGCGGGGGCACTACTGTCGCCCATCTTCAGATCTTCGGATTTTCTTCAATATGATACGAATTCTTCTAGGGTTCGGAATGGGAAATGGAATCCAAATATATATAAAGAGAGAGGGAGAGAGTGGAGTCTGCCGTCTGCTTATAGAAAGCGATATGGAGAGCCAGTGAGCGAAGTACAATGTTTTGGTCTGGACAAGATTTTGGTGTTTTGAGGGTTTCAAATAGGGTTCTCACTCTTCAAATTCTCTCCCTCTCCCCCTCTCCCTATAAATAAATAATTATTCCATTACATTAATATTTCAATAAATTCAATAATATATTAAATTTAATCAATAATAAAATAATAACTAGTTATACTTAAACCCTCTTCACAAAATATAATTTTACACTTTTCCGCAAAAAAAATTTAAAATTACACTCATCTTTATAAAAATTTACTATTTACACATGACCCTTTTTCAAGAAAATTTGGACAAGAAATATACACATCAGCACAAACTTACATAAATATTTAATTTTACCCCTTACTTATCATTCATATGTAATAATCTTGTACTTATAAAGAAAAAATGTAACAATATTAAGCTCACTTCACATTCGCTCCATTTTACAGCTTTAACTGTAAAAGTCTCACCAGAACAAAATTCTCCAACTTATTCTTTTTTCGAAGGAGTAAAGTAAAGAATTCCCGATGGGGCATGACGGGAAACCTGAGGTCAACCAATCCCAAGGGCTTACTCTTCCAGGGCCTTCCAGCCCATCAGCCTCTTCCATCAGTATCGAGGATTCATTCAGGGTACAGGTCATATCGGAAGCTTGGGGCGTGACTCCGAATGTAGACTTAGAATGCTCTATAAAAAAATAGGATCGTTAGAATGAAAAATGTATATATATTGCATTTGCTCCATATATATAAAATATTGCATTTATCACCTTATAAGTACAAAATTATACATGATAATATTAAATAAAGAGTAAAGTTAAAAATTTACGTTAATTTTTTTATTAATGTCAGTATTTTCTCTCCAAACTCTAACAGACAGATTCAAGTGTAAATGAAATTTTTTTGAAAGGGTGCAAGCATAACTTCAAAACTTTTTGGAAAAAAGTATAATTTTATATTTTTAGAAGTAAATTTTTAAATAAACTCATGTAAATTAAGACAATACTCACACATTTGATGGGATTCGCGCCAACCTTAACATTAGGCAAAAATCATTAGTGAATTCTTTTTTCTTTTTCCATTTTTCAAATATCTACAAAATAATAATAATAATAATTAAAAACAACACCAGCATATTATGGATTAAAAAATTAAAAAATAATAATAATAACATTAGATGAAAGTGAATTGGAATATTTTATATTCTTGTAGGTAGCTCAATGTTATTCTTTAATTTACTTAATTTTTTCTATTGATTGAGACTTTTGATATATTTTTCGATTAGTCAGCATCAAACTCATGCACATTGCACACCGCTATTTTTAAAATAATAAATGGTACTAAATTATGAATGCCTAGGTTAAACTTACATGAAGAAATTGGAAGTAAGAAGTTCGAGTCTCGTTTGACGTGGGTATTTATCTCATTTAATATGAATCTATTGTACTGTGATTTTATTGATTGAATCGATATATTTGTTGATTTAATAATATTGATGTAATATGTAATTATCTTTTAAAAAAATAAAAATTCAATTCGATTCTAAAATTAGCTACTAAAATAAGCGAAAAACAAAATCAGATCAGAATATACTGAATTTACATGTTTAATAATACATAATTTTTTAAAGCACGAGATTGTTTAAAAATATTATAGGCACATTAATATTTCAATGTATTTATAAAAATTATAATAAATATATATTATTTTAAAAATAAAATTTTAAAGTATTTAGATAAAATAAGACGATCAAATTCGTACAATGTTAGTGATAGCAAATCTATGATTAATTTGATGGAGATTTTAAAAATTTCAGAAAATAAGTTAGGAACTCGTTCCATTTTTTTTAAAAAAGTTCTTATGCTCCGAATGTTTTATTTTATTTTTTTGTTCTTATGCTCCTTTTATTTTTTTTTTAAAAAGAGTTTTTATGTTCCTAACATTTTATTATTTTTAATTTTATACGCTCATTTTTTAAAAAATTTTACCAGAACACTTTCGTAATATGTACTTTCAAACATCTTATCATATATTTCAAAAGCTTATAAAAATATTTTAAAAAATTTATATGTTCACGCGAACTTCTTCTATAAATGTGATATTAAAATTTTAAACGTACTAAAAGAAAATTAATATTTAATTATAGCTAATTATTATGGTGAAAAATAAATAGTCATAGTAAATAATCATTGACCACAATCACGCAATGATTGTGAATTTTGCGTGTATGACTAAAATATTTATCATGATTAAGAGTCATGATAAAAGTATTTGTCATGGCTAAAAGCTATGGCTTATATCTATAACAAAAATAATTTTCATAGTGAATAATCTAAATTTTTGCACCGATTTTTTTAATTATAATTAATAATAATTATTTATTATAATTTTAATTCCTAACCAATAGTAAATTTTCTTCTACTCTTAGTAAAAATAACACTGGACGTATTATAATATTTAACTATGGTTAATTACCATGATTAATAATAAATCATCGTAGCAAATAGTTATTTACCACGGCCATGCATCGTCTGTTGGTCGTTCTTTTATGAAGATGGCTAAACATGTGTTATGGTTTTTAAATATTTTGACCATGGCTCTAGCTATATCAAATAATTTTTTCATCATGAAAAAACTAGTTTTTCATCGATTTTATTTAAACATAGTGAATAATAATCATTTACCACAATTTTTAGCCATAGCCACTAATATTGTAGCCAATAGTAATTTTTTCCTAATGCAAGAGAGATTATAAGTAATATTCTAACTTGTCCGTATGTACTTAAAATTGTATTTATATATTTTTTACAAAATGAGTAAAAAATATTTAATTTGTGCTATATCAGAATTAAAGTAATAAATACTTAAGCCTATAGCATTGTGTTTGTTAGATAAGAATCAAAGTGACCTAAACTTAAAATAGTGTATTCCTCTAAAAAAAAATAAAATTAAATAGTGAATTATGCTTTAAAATTCATAATTTTAACGAATTAAATGCTATTTGTAGACATCAAGTTTTTGAAATAAATTACCAATTAAAAATCTCAATAAATTGGTTAATAATTAGGTTTCAAATTAATGTTCATAATAAATTTGGAATTTAAATTTGCAGTATGCGTCGATATCAAATTTGGACATGTCAAAGTCAACCGTATTAAAGGTCAACAGAAATGAGCCAAACGTACATGCTAACACTGTTCATGCCTATGAAAAACGGCACCTACCACATATTACAAGACACTACATATACAAAGCAAATCCAAGCGGCTCAAATCCAAATTGAGCAAGTGCTTAGCCACGATAAAACTCTACAAGCGTAAATGTTTCACGTCTTTTTTTATATGAAACTGTCAAGACCTTAATATAATATTTTAAAGTAATTCGTGATTTTCTCGTACAAGTTCAATGGAAATTATGCATCCGATTCAAAATACATTTTCAGCCCCTGGATCGACACTTATAGAGAAGAATCAAGAGATTATTTCATTTCAAATATGATAATACTTCCATTTTAAATTTATAAAACTCATTTGTCAATTTATAAAGTTGTCGGAATAAATCATATGCTGCTTGCGATTTTGACATTTTTGTCTTTTATCTTTCTAGGGTTTGCAAAAGAGTCGTGCACCTTTTCCACATTTCACAAAATTGGTCCTTTTGGTGCCGTATTTTGTAAAAATTGTCGAAATAAATCATGTGTTAGGTCATTTTTTTTTCCCGTCCATATTGGTAAAAGTGAACCAATCAAAACAAAGCCCAATTAAATGAACCACGTGAAGCACAACTGATTTATTCAGGCTTTTTGCAAAATCCGACACTGAAAGGACCAAAATTACAAAACTAAAAAAATAAATCAAAATCACATGATCACAAATATATTTAAAACCATAGCGTAAATTACAGTCATAATACACTACGAAAGTATCTTTCTTT
Source organism: Sesamum indicum (assembly GCF_000512975.1). NCBI lineage: Eukaryota > Viridiplantae > Streptophyta > Magnoliopsida > Lamiales > Pedaliaceae > Sesamum > Sesamum indicum. The sequence goes on along the minus strand of NW_011628077.1, from coordinate 207,279 downwards.
CACGTTAAGTATAACTAATGCCGAATCCAACTATCCAAGTTTGCAAAGATGCTAATGTGAAAAGCAAAACACTATGCAAACTTCCTTTATTCTCGAACCAAGGGTTAGTAAATTACATTAACATCCCTTGAATTTAAATTTAAATACGTAAATAGCTCTTAATTTTTTATAAAATTACAGGGATATACCTCCTTCAGAGAAACTTTGTGTAAATTTTTATTATTAAATAAGAAATATACTTGCAATTACAACAACAACATAAAAAAAAATATATTTGTAATTTTGCGAAAAATAGAAAATATATATATATTTTTACCTAACCTCATGACGGGGTATAATGTAATTTACCCTTTTTATGATTCCTAAACATGACTTGTGAACCCTAGAGGGTGGAAGTAGTATGTAAAGGAAAATTTTCATGCAAAGTAATTATATAAGTAATAATTCTAGTGGATTTGTGAATTGTTGCAGGTGTATATAATAATGTTAATTATAAAGTAAAATATTGATTTAATTAATTCAATAATTTGTGGTTTAATATATATAAAGCGAAAGTAGGAATATAACATAAATTATGACACATTCATATAACATAAATATCACTAGGAATATAGCATGACAAATGCCATTTAATATTTTAACACTTTTTACATATAATTTTTTTTTCAATATAAAAGTGGGATTCTCAACATAATACAAAGCATATTGTCTATAGAATATGTATCTATATATGTTGTTTGTAATTCAAGATTCCCATAAAATAATCACTTTATTCTTCACTCTTTTGATTTATCAAAATTAAACTATCATAGGTTTTCTTTTTGTCCAAAATCTATATCTCAATCTCTTTCTATTTTGTAGGTAAGTTGAAATATTTAAGAAGATAGTATTAAGTTAAAATATAGCTTATGTTATAAACGTATGTATTGCATGAGAATAAATTAGATGTATTTGAAAATAACATTATCCAAGATAGGTTTTCTACAAGATCAGAAACTCTCTTAAACTCGATCAAGCCCATAAAGTCAAAACGAGTCCCTAATAGGTTGTAACTCAGTCAAGCTGACTCGTGAGCTTTGGCTGAGTTTGAAGCTGGACTCGAGCCCACTCACACTCCGAGTTCTGCATATTCTGTTTTACCTGCTCATGGCAGGTCAACTGCCATCAATTTAGGAGGAGTTTGTTGGATAACTTTTTTATATGATGTGTCTCACGAAAACACAAAGTGCTATCCCTGTTGTCCGTTGAGTCATCCTACTGGATTAACCTGATTTTGGACCTGCTAGGTTAGTATAAATAGATGGGCTATAGGCTTGATACCTTGCTCATGAGACATCAGGATCAGGCATATTATTTTAATTTCATATTGGCCTCGAGATGTTAAATGAAATGAAAATTAGAGTTTTAACTACAATACAATATTGTAATTAGCAAGCAAATCGCTCGTCTCAGTGCTATTACAACTGAAATCTCATGCATAAGGGAGTCAATTGAATCAGTTTGAAGTACCAAGCTTTAGTGTACGTGCAATTGATGTAGATGATCTGGACATTCACAAGAAGGATCCTTATCCAAGCAATCGGTGTAGCTACTAGTCCTCCAGAAAGGTAAAACTGTTTTAGTCATTATTCACAGTAGAAAAATACATGTCGTCCCGACCACCTATGAGAAAATCTCCTTTAACCCTATGCTAGTAGGCGTCAAAGAACTTTGATAGACAATGATTGATCGAGATAAATGGTTTCTCTTTGATAGTTGAATGAGAGCAAATGGAAGCAAGAGAGGAGACATGTGTTGTGTGTTATGTTATGTGTCATTCTCTTGTGGCCAAAGCCTCTATTTGACTTAATGAATGTATCAAAAATTGGTGTGTCAATTGAGTTTGTAGGTTACCTATTTATATTAGAGTCACAAAGACTTGTAATTCATTTCAATTGTATTTTTTATTATATCATTTTATCAATTAATAATAAGATAACTCATGATGAAATGAACTCAATCACATAATAATCTCTAACTGTTAATAAATCATTTTTAATCCTTTGTATTATGTTGGTGGGAAAATTCTTGCCCGAATCAGATTTGGTCAAACCAAACCAATTATAGAGCTTGCTATGTGATAGATCACTTTCCCTAAACTGTATATCAGTCACACGATAAATGTATTATACTTGCCATACGATTGGTTCAGATTCAGCCAACTTAGATCCGAACTAAAATTTTCATGTGTTGGTGTTTTTTTTCGTAAATGCATCACAAAAAGGTTGTTGACAAAATTTTGAGTAATAAAGTTGTCCTAAGGTCAATAATTCATATAAGCATTTAAAAAAATCACTATTTACTACATCAACAAGAAAGGTGGACAATCATCAGCATATCAAGAAATCATGCAAGAAAATTAAGCAACAAAATTGGTAGATTTGTTTGTCCAATCCCTTTAGCCCTAATATGACTATTTTTAATTACAAATTGATGATATTTTTTTAGTATGGCATATTAATTTTCTCTTAATGGATTCAATTCAAATTAAAATTTTGCAGTTAGTGTAATAGTTGCATTGCATTTGAACCCACTCCAATTTTTTCATACCCATCCAAAATAAGATCTAAAGAAAATCCACAGTCACATGCCAGGAATGTGCGCGCGTATCAGATTTCAACCTATTTAGAAACTCAAAACCAAAGAGTTCCTAATAAAGGAGACTTAAATTATTAAAATTCTTCTTTCAGAATCAATCAAAAGTGTATAAAAGAACGATAAAAAAGAAGGAAAATCAACGTATGTGCATCTCATTGCGCATACGAAGATATATAATTGTTGATATATACAATGGTAAAAATATGCATTTATCCACCAAAATTTGAAGTTTTCTCAGTGCTTATGGAAGACGTTGTTCAGATCTGAATTTTCGAAGGTAAATACGTATTTATGATTTTTGTGTGCATGCAATGTTTGTCATTTATTTTTCTGAAGTTGCATTTTGATTTGTGAAATTGATGATCTATGTGCATATTTCTACATTTCTTTTAATTGGTGAATGTAATGTAGAAATTCATCAACACTGTCATCAAAATTCGTTGAATTTCTCTTTTTCTCGATTAATTGAGATTCGGAGTTTTTTGTTCAAAAATTTTCTGGTTCAAGAATTGATTATGAGGATTAAAATAAATAGTTTAGTGGTAGATTTTAAATTGTGGATTATTGATTTCTACTTCTTTTATTTATATTTGTGTTTTTTCTGAACGATTTTGAGTTTGAATGTTAGTTGTGACATATTGATGCTTCTGAAACCAAACACCGGAGATTAATTATACAGAATAAAGGAAGTAGATTAACAGTTTTTTAGCTGCATAATTAGAAGAAAATTACATGTGGTTTAGCTTAAACTTAAAACATCAAACTGTTCTGAAAAACAAAGGCCCTCTTCAGCAAGTTTTAGGGTTAGAGTATTTTATATTGTACTTCATATGTTGTCTGTTTATTAGGTAATGTTGTCTTTGGGATTTGGTTTAGAATCTATCCTTGTTTGATTTCATGTTCAAAGGCCAATTTTTAATTTTATACTATTTCATATTGTATGATTATGTTTGATTCGACTTTTCTTTTTTTTTTTTTTTTCTTTTTGAGATTTAACCATATATTTTCAGAACTTCATTCTATTCGTATTCCCCCTCCAAAAGAAAGAAAAAAAAAACTATCAGATCTCTTTGTACAAAAAACTAAAAGAAAAAATATTACAATTCCAAACACAATTTCATTCTGTCACGTCTTTTGATAAGAAAATCTATCAGAAATTATTCTTTTGTTATCGTGTTAATTATTCATGTAAAATAAATCAATATATATTCATATACATACATACGTACCCTTTACGTATTTCATAAAGTTGGATGGAAAACAGAAAAAAAAAAGCGACTAATTTATTCAATCTCAACCGAATATATATACCTTTAGATTTTATTATATAATTTTTGGTTAGTATATGTAAAGATAATGCGTATAAATGTTGGTTCCCCTGAATTTAATTTATTTGTAACTAGTCCTGATATTTTAACCTTGAACTAGTTGCATTTTGCTCATATGTAGGAGCTAAATAAATACTGAGAAATGGAAGATAGATCGTCAAGTTTTTGGGGGCCTGTTACATCTACACATGAGTGGTGTGAGTCAAACTACGTCTACTCTTGCTATATTGCAGAATTTTTCAACACCATGTCTATGATTCCAGGCATCCTTTTGGCACTATTTGGGCTTGTCAACTCATTAAGACAACATTTTGAGAAGAGGTTTAGTGTCCTTCACATATCAAACATGATACTTGCCATTGGGAGCATGTTGTATCATGCCACCTTGCAGCGATTGTAAGTTTCTTTCTTGTCTTATTTCCATTATTATGACTGCATGAGTCTATATCAATCAGCTGACAGAACCTTATCATTTTCCTGCTAGTAATCTTGTTATGTAATTCCAGAAGGGATATCTTGCAATCCTCTTCTGACAATGATTTAGAATTCTTTTTTCAGGCAACAACAAGGTGATGAAACACCTATGGTGTGGGAAATGCTCCTTTATATCTACATCCTCTACTCACCAGACTGGCACTATCAGAGTACGATGCCCACATTCCTGTTCCTCTACGGGGCAGTATTCGCGGTCGCTCATTCGCAGCTTCGTTTTGACATTGGTTTCAAAGTGCACTATGTGCTGCTTTGTCTTCTTTGCATTCCACGGATGTACAAGTATTATATTATCACGGAAGACATATCAGCCAAGCGGGCTGCAAAGTTGTACCTAGTCACGCTTCTGCTGGGGACGTTCTGCTGGTTAGCTGACCGTCAGCTCTGCAAGGACATTTCACGATGGTTTTTCAATCCACAGGGGCATGCATTGTGGCATATTCTCATGGGTTTCAACTCATATTTCGCCAATACGTTCCTGATGTACTGTCGTGCTCAGCAACGGGGTTGGGATCCGAAGGTAAAACACTTGTTGGGAATTTTCCCCTATGTGAAGATTCAAAAACCGAAATCCCAGTAGAAAGATAGTAATCGATCCCTTGCAGCAGCACGAACTCAGCGCGCTTTCGTGTTAGTTGACGAGCGCAAGTTGTCGTAACTCAGTTTGTCTGAAGAATGCAATGTAAATGATAGCTTGTAGGAAAATTTCGTTGGTTAGTGGTTAAGAGTTTCTGACTGTAAAATTAGCATTTTGGTGATGTACCATACATATGGCTATATACCGTTAGTGAGCATTCATGAAGTAGGTATAATTAATTAAATTTTTCTGATCTTTGAAGGATTCTCATTTGTTTCTGTTGTGGGCTGGAACTTCTGTTTGAACTGGGAGCACCTGTTGGAAAATTTTCAGCCCTTTGTGGTCTAGTTAGAGATATGTCTAGACAGCGTCAAGCTATCCTCTTCCCAGCATCGATGCTCATAGAAGTACATACTGTGCTTTATTAACCTGTAAATATTATTCTTTCCCACTTGAACATAAAGATGAGGAGAGCATTCCTATGAGATACCTTCTCATATAAAGATATGCCTGAATATATATATAGCTCAAGGCATACAATACAAATTTATAACAATAATTATTGAAAAGACCAATTCAGAACCAAAACACTGTTCAGTCCATGATATACTGATGATTATGTCTACAGAAAGTTATTTATTCCAGCTCTCCAACAGCTGATGTCTGGCTTATGTGCGCATACAAACCCCAAAGACAGTATGATTGTAGGAGATTTATAGGGGCTAAAGGTAAAACTTTTGACACGCCTATGCAGGCATAAAACTGCTCTATAGCATTCGTCAGTCTAACTTGTTGATCAGAATTCCAGGTGAAAAGATTCAGAGTCGGACATAATCACAAATGGCGTCGAGTGTCTTCTTCTCTACTTCAGATGGACCAATCCACAAAGAACTTTGTCTTCGCAGAAGCTCATTCTTCTCTTTCTTCTTCTCCTGAATTTTCTTCTCTCTCATTCTCCAATACTCAAGCTTCTCTGCTCTTTCTTTCATCTGCACCATACCAGAAGAATTAGAACATAAGGAGTGATGTGTCTGCTAGTACATTCCAAAACTTTGAGAGGAAAAAAAACAAAATCAAAGACTGTAATGCTGACATTCTGATTTAGAAAGTTGTACAATCAAAGTTTTTCGTTTGCGTTTTCATATTCGATATGTGCAATGGAAAGGAGAAATCATAAACAATATCAAAAGATGTCTCAACGGCCTCCTGATCAAAGATTCCACTTAACTGATCAACTCATATTGCTACTTGGTCAGTATTAAAACACCTAATTCCTTATACAAACATATGAAAGCTTCTTTCCGCTCAAGAAAATTCTGTTACAAGCAAATGCTCTTGAGCATGCCACCTAACCGAACTCCACATGCTTGCTCCAATAGCATAGTACATGGGTTCAACCATCACTAGCTTCTTTCCCCTTCTATTTTTGTAAACTAATTGGGTTTGGTAAATCCTTTATTCGCCAGATTCATCAGTCAGATGTGCAATTGGGTTACTTTAAAGGATAGTTTCAGTTAGTTAATTCTCAGAGATATATCAAGCAGGCCATAACTTGCAACCAAATGATAGAAGAAACTAGGGGAAGGTATTAATTAATATACATAATCCTATCAGGGGTGTTTCTCATTGCATGTGGTAATATGCATCATCAACGAAATAATGACAATAACTGGAACCATAAGTGTTGAAGTAGATAATCTCAAGTCCGTGCATTTTTCATATCACCTGTATTACTATGAGTAACTCATAGCAAATGGCAACCTTAGTCATATAATCTGAAATTAGAAGATCATATTAAGCATAATAAAGATCATTTGTTCAATCAACCGGTTCTACTGAATTGTAATTCAAGATTCTTTAGTTTTTAATCAGTCACTAACTTGCTGAGACACCATCAGTCATTTGACTAATGGTTTGAACCAATGATGAAGCATTTAAAATGTACTTATATTAGATTAGTCACTACAGAACTCTGATTACAAATGCCCTGAGTTTCTTGCACAATGAAAAAAATTCTTGTCAGAATCATAGGAGCACAAGTTTACATGCTAAGAAATAGTGATTTTGTCTTACTGAACTTCTGAACATCTTATTCCTGCATATGACACGGACCAGAATAACAACTGAAAGAATGAAAACAATCTCACCCTAATGCATTAGCAAGACAGGATATACTCTGTTAAGCTCACTTCATACCATGTTAAATGACTCAAACAAAACAGGTAAACCAGTCCTTTTCGGGCTCAAGTAAAATAAAGCAACAATCATGCCTTATGCGCCACCCTAAAAATATACTCATAGGACAGGGAATTAGAAGCACATACTATTTCCACAAATGTAAGTCTATTTGTAGTAGCTAACCATCCAATTCTCAATCTTGTTGCCGGAGATCCCAAAAATTTAGTTAATACTACCAAACCACGTAACAAATTCTACTATGATTCAAATTATAAAGCCAAATATCAATCACAAAAAAGAAAAAAGAAATTGACAAAGAGGCAACATTTTTCAAGAAGAACCAAAACGAAACAACACCCCACCAAAAACGGAATGTAACCAGCTCCAGGAGCAGAAAAGAAATTTCACATACCAACATCTGCCTGAACTCTTCTTCGGCAGCCTTTCTCTCAATAGCCTCCGCCTTCTTCTTCGCATCCTTAGCCGCTTTCCTCTCCTCGTTCGCGATCCTCAACGCCTCCTTTCTGGCCTCATCCTTCCGCAACTTCTTGATTCTCTGCAGCTCCATTTCTTTAATGTACTCCTTACGCATTTCCTTGACTTTGCGGTCGTAGTCGCGCCGTAGGAAGGCCAACTGCGCGGCGGCCTGCTTGGGATTTCGGGGGTGCTTCCAGGAGCTTATGTAGGAGTTCGGAGGGAGGAACTCGTGCTGGATGCGTTGGGAGGATGGCGATTCAGATACGGTGGTTGTGGGGGCAGTGGAAAAATGGCGGAGGACGGCGGATTGGGACGGGACTCGCCGGAGTAGATGACGGGAGAGCGACATGCTTAGAGGTCTGTAAGAGGGGAGGTGCTGAGGGTTTTGGGGACGACGCCAAGGTGTTCTACGATTTGATAACAGTCGCGGTAACAATTACAACTTGAAAAATTATATTTATGAGTCTGATATTATTTTTATTTAATAAATAAATTTTATGTTATTTAAAATTTATTAATATTAATAAAAAAATTAAAAATAAAAAATTATATATACTGTCGATTAACTTATTTCTAACTTATCAAATAAATTTTTTTTTATTAAACTATCCCTATAGATCTTCACACGCTTATGCATATAAAGAGGTATACTTTTAGAAACTTTCAACTTTTCTTACTATTTAATTTACAACATTTTCTATAATTTATTCCCACTACAAATATAAAAGTTAGGATAAATTACAACAACTTTTCCTGAACTTTTGTATATATTATATTTGCCCTATAACAAATATAAAAATATTGCTAGAGGAATACTGACTAAAGTGTAAATTTGAAAGATTATATAAATTTTTTGTTGATATGAATATTTTTGTCAAAACCCTAAAGGAAGGAGGTCAATTGTGAACAGAAAATTCTCCGAAAAGTAAAATTTTGAATTTTTTTCCTGAATTGAGAATGTAATTTTATATTTATAAAAGAGGTCTAAGTGAAATTAACCGAAAAATGTACAAAATTGTCTGTATCTCTACCACCGAGTACAGAATTTGGCCCATCTCTTGCAAATCATATGGCAATTGGCACACGTAAATTGGTAACTGAAAGTAGTAGATCGTTAAATTTTGTGTAGTAATATCAACATCATCTACCAAGTCACAATCCTTATTATGCTCGAAACCATCCCTATGGGGTTTGCGTTCGACGGTACCCACAAATGCGAGTGCTATTTCCGTTTCTTATTGAGCTAACCTGATCGACGTGCTCTCAGAACATTTCACAGGAAAAGAAAAGGGCAACCGTCAAAACAGCATCGAAAGTCCTCTTATATTCCAAACTCCTACAAAACTTCAGTTGAGTTCATGAAAAATCAAAGATATGCACCACAATGTTTCCAATTTACACAAGTCATAGAGTCTAACGTTCAACACTTACCTATTAGTCCTTGCATCGATTCTCTGTAGACCTACATTTACCAAATTGTCCATTGTTCTACCATATTTGTCTCAAGGGGGGGGCATCCACTCATAGAAGTGGATTGTTATCAGACGAATTGCTTCAGGAACTCCGTAGCAACAAGCCTCCCTCGTGTGTTCACAGATAACTTCAGTTCACTTATCTCTTTATCAATATCCTGCGGTTAAAAGAGAGAAGAATCAAGGATCTAATAGCCTTCACTCAAGTAAGATCACAAGCAGCAGGAACCAAATATAATAGAAATGGAATTGCTTTATACTAGCAGCATTAGAAATCTATTGGCGCCAGGGTACAATGGCCATGAAAAATTCATGCATTGAGATATATACATATATAAATATATGATCAGTTGAATTTCACCTCACTTTTACAGTAGTTTATTTCATCTAGTGAGCTCTCATGAGATAATATTATTTTACATCACTTCAGAGAATACAAATTTGGATGTTTTAGGAGAAGAGAAACATTAGGCAAACTTAGACAACTAGGCAAATTTATCTTCTCAATGAGTGGTAAGTTGTGGCCGTTATATCTCTTCTTAGACTTAACATATGATTATAACTTTGCAGAATGTGGTTATACAAATTCTGCAGTACAAGCCAATGAAAAGTAATTTACAGATTTTAGATATAGAGAAAAATTTAAACAACAGATTATCGCTTTTTCTTCCTCTCATTTTGTTAATAATTTACCGAATACGATGAGTGAGATCATTTAAATTATAGATATCATCACCTTTTCTTTTTCCTTTGTAGTTTCTGTATTTATCTTTTTCCTGTTCCTTCGCGTTCTCTGCAATTATCTACCTGATACTATGGTGATATCCCTTTGTCTTAAGCCAGAAATTTGTCAAATCAAAACAAAGAAAGATACAGCTGAATCTAACGCCTTTTTCTCCATTAATCAAAAGATGACGCCATACAGAAATCTACTGTGAATTCCTGAAATAATTTAAATATTCATCTTGGTTTTCAACTATACAACAGAAAATTTCTGCATCCAAATACATTTCTCGAACTTTAAAGTTTAATTACATTAAAAGTTGAGAAATTTACCTCCATGAACTGAACAATAAAATCTATCAGCTTCTGCTTCTGCATCTCCTCGCAGTGATAATTGGTAATGAGAAAACTTATGTCATAACCCTGAGAAAGCAAACCAGTTCAAAAGAATAAAGATTACAAGAGTATTTCCAACAACAGATTGGCTTAACAATAAAAGCAAAAGCGAGACTAAAGGATTATAGTGTCCTTGAGTAAATATCCTCAATACGGAAAGAGGCAGTGTTCTAAGCATCTCTCCAGCGACCCTAAAGAAGTGTGGGTAGTTTTCGGCATATGAATTGGAGAGAGGGTTTGGAGCATATGGCAATGTATGGTATCAACCCTTCATTCAGAAGCATGCATTATAATGCTTACTCATCAAAAGTACAGAGAGACATTTCCAGTACCTCTAATTGCAAAAAACTATTAAGAAAAATCCAATCTCATATGCATTGTGGCTACGACAATTTCAAAGAGCAATGGAAAAGATAATGTTGGGGGACTGGATAATTCCAAAAGTCAATAACCTATGCTTATGATTGTCTTTTTCTCGCTATTATCAACATTACCTACAAAACTTGAGGCTACGATGTGTAGAAAAGGATCTCAAACACAATAGGACATTAACCAGAACAGTTGGTATTATCCCATGAATAAGATTTGACTTGTCAAGAACATAAAAACGTGTTGGCAACAAATGATGCTTCATATTTTACTCATAAAATATGAATATGCATCATTCTAGCTCATCACACTACCAAAAAAGCAGTCAAATGGTATAGAAACAAGCTTAATTGGATATAAAATCTACTTTTGCGCAAACATGACCAAATTCCCAATTTTGCCCACTAAATGTCCTTATAATTTTACGGGAAAAAGGAAAAATGGTACAGATTTATCATCTTAATAGTGTAAACAGTGTACAGGCTTCTATGAAGCAATTTAAACACTATATTTAACTTGAGAAGAAAATATTGACAACAAGAACACATAAGAATTTATACATGTAAATTGAAACAATCAAACCCATGTTTTTTATTTTCAATGTAAATCATGACAATGTACTAATCCCAGAAGAATGCCAAATACAAGTACTAATAATGATAATGAAACTGGTGATGATAACAACAAATAATAAAATATTAGATCAATCATTTACAACTGAACCTTTGAATCCAAATAAATAATGATTCTGTTAATTAAACAAGGTGAGACCAATCTTCAAATTAAAATTAATGGTTTCCAGAAGTTCAATGTGCATTTTACCTGTTACTCTATTATTTTCCCATTAGTATTCAAGTGCCATCATGCACTCTCTTATATCAAAATGAGAAAGGAAAGCATTCTACATGATAAAGATTTTGTATACATAACAGACGTACAGTGCAATCACAAGCTATATTGATATCACAATAAGTGTTTCATTTCCAGCAGGTTATTACTTTTCTAGTGGCAGCATTCATTGGTTTAGTAAAATATTGGAGATGCAGTATATTCAGGATCAGCATATCACTGTTCTGCAATAAAAGTTGAAAACTAAAATTGAAAGAAAAATGCAAACCTGAACTGGTTTTCTCCTCAATACTTGAAATGCCTCCGCTCTCATAGACAAAAATCTAAGGAACTTCTTTGTCAGTATGTTCTCAAGTTCATCTGCCTGCTTAACCTGTAATAGAAAATACAATAAAGACTTTGAAAGGTTTTAAGATAATTATTAAGATTTAATATGTGATAGAAAGAAATATGAGCTGTGTAATTGGCCCTCTAAATTTGGTTGAGCTCAATTGGGAGTCTTAAGTCATAATTAGGGATCCTTGCAAGCATAAAAGAAATGTAGGATGGAGAAAATAGATTTTTAAGTTCCTTCTTATGAAACCAGGATGCAGCTAATTTCACTTCATATTGTTATCTACATCCCCTAAGAGACAAGCTATGGATGTGATTATAGTGTTATACAAATTTGTTTGGCGAAGAGAACTCGCGGCATCCTCGTGTTTCCAGTGGTTCCTGCTATTTACCAAATACCTAAACCACATCTGTCCATGTTACGCCATCTTTTCCCAGTCAGAAACTATAATCTACTTCATCACTTGATCAACTTAAGGCCCATGTACTTTCCATTATTAGGTTGTATTAGCAGTCCAATACACTCACTTAATGTGTTTAGTTGCATTTCGTAGGCCCCTTTCAAATACAAGAGCCGGTACTAATTACTGTTTGGGTTGAATAACTCACCCACCTATAAGCGACCAACTCATATCACAAAGTAAACAGGAAAGACATGCCTAGAAATTCAGTAGAGTAACAATTCGCACAAGGTCACGCAAGAGTATTCCAACATGATATGTACTTACTTTTAAATTCTTTACATTAGCCTATCAATGAAATCAACCAACCCCACTGAACTCAGTAACTCGTTAGAGGCACAAAAAATCATCAGTTATTCCTGTCAATTTTTTTCTACACATTTTCCTGAAAAGGCCTCCAACTCTCATAAAGCAAACACAAGGTGGAGTCTTGTTAACATAAGACCAAAAGTAACCAAAAGTCCAGACAACCTACTATAGCCATGCAGCTGTCAGCTGACCAAAAACAAACTATTGTCATGTAGCTGGTAGTTGTTTCTGTAGATTCTGGATGAGAACGATTTGCATCTACATAACATTGTTATATTGCTACTTGTCAACAACTCTGGTTTTATGCGTTTCTCGCTATGTTCTCTCACCCCCCTTCCGTCTCAGTTTTATCCCCTCATCGACAATGCATCTTGGATCAAGAAACACAATCCATTTTGCAAAGTGGAAATACTCCCTTTGAATAATGTATGAACCAAGAACCCAACCAAATACAAAACTCCACCAAATAAATATACATGACTTGTACCACCAATATGAGGAATAAAGTACACAAATCTTCACCAAGCCATGGATGTCATGGGAATCACTATCAGAGAACTCATGAAATACTGGAAGATATAAAATAATAAAAGCAGAAGACAAGAGACAATAATTCAGACGATTTAACTCTCAAATGAGCTAAGAGTGGAGTTGAGTCATTCTCAATTAAAATAGAAGTAGAACTGATTAATATAAGAAGCTTACCACTATTTACCTTAAGGCTTATGCGCAATGAATTTATAGATGTTTCTATCAAGCATTTCTCAGCCTCATTTCTACAGATCGTAACCTGAAAGATGGCAGTTGCACAGAGTAAATATAGTCCGGATTAAAGAACGGGTGTTTGACTGAGATATATGATCATTACGGACAAGTTGACAATATTAGCAGCGGGCACAAATTTAAAAAGGAAAAGAAGACATACTTACATTCAACTACTGTTAATACATAAGACCATTCAACAAAGGCAAAAGAAATAGCAAAAATGAAAGATACACGTCAAACTTTGGACCAGAAGGAGCAAAGATAACAGATCCGTCCCAACTTTAACTCTTGATATATTATCTCTGTGGACACAAATTCAGAGGATACAAAATGGACAGTTGTAGCTTTAAATTAGAAGGAAATAGCATGACAAGACAAATTTACAAATAACGGAATCATAATTAACATGACTAACCATGAGAAAAGAAACTATCAAATGCATGAAAGATGTCGTCATTGGTAAAGAAATTCCTTAAGGAAATTATGGCTCATAAACATGGAGAAGGATGGATCATATTGCCATAGTTATTCTCATGTAAGCCAACAAATCCAACTTGAGTAACTATGCCAAGGCATTTATTTTCAGGCCAATTCTTTGTTAGCCGTACTGGGTTCAGAAATTACTGTGCAAAAATCCAGCAGTAAATGGAAAATCTCAAAACTGCCCCTCCCCCACAAGATCTTCTCTGTCACTGACACAAGTTCTTTGACTTAGTAACAGATAGGGACCAATGTGAGACTGACCTAGTACAACGATTACATATGGAAAACAAAAGTAAGCATATTGCTAGGAGAAGAACGCTTACAGGATTCATAAGAAGCTCTGGACTGGTCCTGAAAATCACAAAGCAAATATTGAAATCTTCCACATGTAATTGTCTTTATACTTAGGACTACAGCTAGACACGAATCTGATCCTACCAACCAAATAAAAATTCAGATGTCATAGCATAAGTCATAACATATTAGAAAACACACAGTTTTTGTAAAGCAATAGTAACAGATAATTCATACTTCCATGAAAAAGCAACGTGCCCAAGTTTTAGTTTACTGCCAATTCTGCAACTGATGCAGCTTAGTTAGTCACATAAAAAATCCAGTGAGGTATGCACCACAATTCGTACAATTCTAAGATTTTTCCCTATGCTTCAACGGATTACTATACATTTTGTCAACCATGATGATGTCATGGTTCACATATAGAAGATACAAACTGGCATTGCAAACTACCTCAGTACCCATTCGACGGCATAATAATTCTTTCCCCATACTCGTTCTACAAGTTCTCATCAAAAAATGCCTTGCATGCATAAGAGACAATCTCTTCAGATTCACTCACATTAAATTTCTAAGTCAGTGTTGGATTTTGCATTTTACTCTTTCAAGCTTTGAAAATTAATTCCCTGTTCTCCCTTTCTTTATACATTGAAGCCAGTCATAGTTGACAAGAACTCTCATCCGCTTCGATCGCATCCGCCTACTCTTTAACTAGTTTTACCTCCCAAATTCATATTTCAGCAACTCAGTTAATCTAATTGCACCAATCTTAATGCATCAAATACTAAAATCAAACTGCTTCATTCAATGGGAAACAGAAGACGAGAAAAATAATCATAGATACTTGCAATTGAAAAAGAATCATACTTACTTGAGTTCAACTTCCGGTTTGTTGTGCCTTTCAACTTCCTGACAGGGGAAATTCTACCAACACGGTGAAGAAAAACATTAACAAAATTAAACGAACACACATTTGAAGAAAAAACTATAGAAATTACACGAGCGTTAGCCAAAACATCATTGTTTTTCAGATATTAAATGATGAAAATGAAGAGAAACACACCTGCAAGCACATGGCGGCCTCCAGAGTGTTGCGAATACAGGTTAAGTACAATCGCAACGGATTTGCCTACAAAAGTTGAAATCAAGAATTTTTACATTGAACAAATTAGTGAGAAGTGCATAATGATGTTTACAAGGAAATCTCACCATCAATTGCGTGATCAGAGAAATGGATGGATGGATCTATGATTTCCCGACGGATTTTTGACAAATAAACGCCGGTTTGGGTTTCTACTTTCTACCACTCTCTGCTCTTCCAATATAAGTTTCTATATTTCGAACTGTATTAATAAGAAAATTAAAAAGGACTAATTCTCTGCTTGTCCATACCAATAATTCTGAAAAATATATATTTCCATTAATAATTTTATATTTCAAACAAAAATATAATAATATTAACCTCATTTTATATATATACCATATATATTTTTTATAAATATAAATATATATATAATAATATTACATGAGGACCAAAATTAGAAATTTATAAAATTTTATTTATTAATATTAATATTTTTCATCGAAATTCAGAGAATAAGGTCATATATAAATAGGTATTTTTCGAAAAGAGTATAAATATAATTCTAAAATTTTTGAAGATAAAAATATAATTTTATATTTTTAGACGGAGTTTAAGTGTAAATAATGTTATTGATTTAAATACATGCATCAGGTAATCTCTAAATATTATTAATTAAATAACAAATATGTTGAAAAGTTAAATACAAATAGATAATCAAGTTTTTTTAATTAAAAGGACAGTGTAATTAAGCACTAATTTTGTAAGTGTAGAGACTCTTTTCTTGGTTATATTAGTAATTAGTATAAATATATATATATTTTGGGAGTTGGTGACAAGTGTGAAGCACTCTTCCATTCTCCAATGGGGATCATTAGGAAAACAAGGGTCAAACAGTAAAAATCCGACCTGCCGGATTCGAACCAGCGACCTAAGGATATCAGCTTAACAGACTACAGTCCTCCGCTCTACCAACTGAGCTAAGGTCGGATGCTGGTCTGTGGATGAGTAAGAGTTAATAATTCTCTCAATTAGCTAGGGAATAGATTAATTAAGAAAATATAGCATAGGGGAAAATGCAATTTTAATCCTGTAACTTACCGGGGCGGCGATTTTGATCCTGCAGAAATTGATTTTTGCAATTTAGTCATGTAACTTTAAGATTTGGCAATTTTCATCATTTTCAGGCTAATTTGCCTGAAAAATTGCACGTGACTTGCACATAACTCAATTAAATTGTAATTTTAATCATGTAACTTAGAGGGCGTTGGCATTTTTGGTCCTTTATAAAATTTATTTATAGGACAAAAATTTCAAATAAATTGCAATTTTCTATCAAATTGGCCGAAAAAGGACCAAAATTGTCAAAATTATAAAGTTACATAACTAAATTACAAAAATTAATTTGTACAGGATTAAAAATACCACCCTATTAAATTATAGAACTAAAAATATCACCCCCTAAATTACACGACTAAT
>NW_011628077.1:122796-190307 GCF_000512975.1 Sesamum indicum | reverse complement strand
GGGTTTAATTTTAAAAAATCTAAGAAGGTGTAAATGTAAAGGTTACTCTTCTCTCATTCCCCCACCTCCTTCCCCTTGCCCTACAATAAACCTATCACTAACTTAACCGCTTTATTTCAATATTTTTTAATCACAATCCGACGTCACTTACCATTTGAACATCAATAATTGATTTTCTTTTCAAATAATACTAATATCACAATAATATTTAAGTGATTCCTATAATTTTTATATGATTCAAAGCGATTTCTTTAGTTGTCCAAAACTATTTTGTTTGCAGTAACTTTAAAGCGAAATTTATTGAAAATAATGGGTTTTGATTTTTGCAGAATATTTATTTCTGGAATTGATTCTTTGGTTCCTATAACAGTTTGTAGAAACGCGTTTCTTACACGAGGAAAATATGTTTGATGTCATTTAAAAAAAAATACTTGTGTTTGGTGTCTGAATTGCAATTGTACAATTAAGAGGGTATGATTCAACTCGAAATATGCGACCACATTGAACGACCTCACATGTAATTTCCCCACATCGGTGATGGGTCCTGACTCCCGAGGATTGAAACACGTATGTTAGGCTCGTCGGGTTCATCCCAAACTAAGACCATCCGACGTTTAAGTTAGTTCGAGTCGAGATAGAAATATACAATCACAAGGTAAATAGTCAAAAACAATTAATGCCAGTTACCTCAAGTGAATTGTGCCTGAGTATTTATAGGATCCAATTTGACACTGTAGATCAAGTCACGTGTTGCCATCAGAGTGCCTCTCAACTCTAATCGAACGGTGCATGATTCTTCTTGATTTATTGGGTCGGACTACCGGTCAAAATGCGGGGCGGATCCAGGTGACCTGACCTGCGACTTTACGCGCGGATCTTGCTGTAATACTTGTTTTACCCTTAATAAAAGAGTTTTTTTTTTTTTTGTGTGTGTGTCTTTTTAACAGGTAACCCCCATCAGGGTGTTTTACTAATTTTTTTTAAAACATCTTATAAAATATTATTTTTATTACATGTCTAATATTAATTTAGTGGCAACATATTTAATAAACATATAAAAGATGTACATAAAATTATCCAAGTACTTGCACATAATCTTAGTACAATATATATACTTCCAAATTAAATAAATAATATTCTCAATTGCTAGAAAATATACAATTTAGAATATAAAAATAAAATTCAAATGTGTTATATATATTAAATAATAATTTACTCAAAAATAATTAAAAGAAATACTAAATTCTTAATTATGCTCATTTTTAGATAGATAATATGATATACCATTATATGTGTAGTAAAACATATAAATATACTTAAAAGTTGTATTTATTTCACTCAATCTTTTTAATTTAGTCAATTTATATAATATATACGTGTGTTCATCAGTTCGGGTCAATTGATTTTTTTAGGCAATTTGTTTGTTTATATTTTAGGGATAATTACACCCCTCCTATGAGATTTAGTGTAATTATATGTTAAATTCTTGTGAATTGGGAAATTATATTTAGTACTCTTAATGTTTATTTTTATTTGACAAATAGATCCACTCGTTAGTCAAAATTCACTGAATTTGCTAATATTAGCACTGACACTCCATATTACTTGATATTAACTTATCACTGACTTATTACAAGTTAAATAAATACTTTTCTGATAAAATTATTCCTGTATATGTCATATGCAGGTAGATTACCACCCTTATAAGGGTAGTTTGATTAAAAAATATTTATTTTTGTAATGAGTAATCGATATTAAGAATTTAATTCAATTTTTTTGTTAATATTAATAAATTCGATAAATTTTAATTAATAAAAAAATTTATGTATTAAAAAAAATAAATTAAAGAATATTAAGAATTTCTTAGTTCACGAAGAAATCTATATATGAGAAGATATAATTATACCAAACCTCAGGGAGCATAATATAATTATTCTATATTTTATGGTTCGATTTTTAAATTTGTCCCGACGGTGGCAAGCTAACAGGATACCATTTAACCCATCCAGTTAAGCCGGAGTGACCCGACCCGCCAGCAGTTCTGATTCGACTTCTCATCAACGGATCTCTCTGTCTCACACACACGCCCGCAGGTTCTTGCTTGCTGATACTGAAGAAAGCTGCTGAATGTAAAAAGTTTGGATCTAGCACTACCAGTAACAGAAAATGAGGAGGTAATTTGTTCGAATATATTTGTGTATCTGATATTACTGATTAATTATTATTTAAATGGAGTGCGGATCTGCTGATAGGATTTTTCGTGGTTTCCGCAGATTGGGGCATAGGCATCAACTGAAGCAATCAGGAGTTAAGGGCATGTTTGGAAGGCTATCGGTTGCTGTCATTGTGCTGGTGATCTGTACTGTTTCGCTTTTGTCCACTGTAAAGAGCAACACTCGATCCTTGTCTCAATCGGAGGTACGTATTGTTACTTAATGATTCCTTTCGAGTCATTATATGAAAATTTTAGGTTATTTTTGTTTGCTTTGAGGCATGGAATTTTCTTTCTCGTTCTTTGGTTTGTTCTGCTTTGTTATTATTTTAAGTTCTAGTAGTTAGAAATTGGTTAATTGTGTAATGGAACAATGTGTCATTTGGTTTAACTCTATTGGTCTATTACTTTACTGCTTCATTGGAATGGCGGCAATTGTTCATGTTAAACACTGACAGGTTAAACTTAGAAACTATAGTTATTTATGTTTTATGGTAGATCTGATATATACATATGCTCAGCATTATCCCTTTACATCTTACCAACACTTTATGCAAGTATGTATTCATTTGTTTTGCTTTGTTGTGTATGAGTAGGTTGATGTGGATATGCTTTGGGGACCGGCTGCTTCTGGTGGGTGGCGGCCATCATCTGCTCCAAGATCTGAGTGGCCCCGTAGGTTTTTCAAATTTGTTTAGAATTAATCTCTTTTGTTGAATTCAAGTGGGTTCATCTCGAGACAGTTTTTGTTGTTTTAATCGATTGTCTTTCCCATGAATCCATGAGCTTCTGTAGATGCACCTTCTGTGCCAGACTTGTCTGGCTGTACTGATTATGGTTTTATGTCTATATAAAAATGCAGCTCCTCCAACAGAAACTAATGGCTACTTACGAGTCCGTTGTAATGGTGGCCTGAATCAGCAGAGGAGTGCGGTATGCACAAAATCTTGTTTTTATATTGTATTAATACTCCTGTTCTTCTTTACAACTTTCCTTTTCTGTCTTTACGTGGGCCTTGAGCTGGTGATAATTAGTATCTTGAACCCTTCATATTTTGTGATTTCAAAAGTTTTTCTCCTGGGATGAAATTTCTCTGATTAGTGTAGCTTAAATGTACTCTTGATTGTTTATATAATTAGCTTAGTTTGATTCTTTTGATTAATAGGTGTACCAACTAATGTTTATTTCTTTAGTGTTTGCACTCACATTGTACCACTAGTCAATTACGGAAATACTTCAGGTTACTTATGGATGCCTATTCTTCTTTCTTAGGTGATCATTCTCTAATTAATTTATATGGCATGAAGAGAAAAGTAACTTTTATAATTTGTTTGACAATTGGGTTAGTCTAGAATTTATTTTTTCAATTATGTTCTATGTTTGGAGGTGTGTACAAATGAAGCTTGGGGATCATTACTCTGGTCCTCTCTTTAATTACTTAAGAGGTTCTGTGTTCATGGTATAAAAGTTCATCTTTAACTCTTCTTATCATACTGCTTTCAGTGAATTCATTGTTACAGTTGGAAGCATTTGGTTCAAGTTTCTGACAATGGTATATGTGTTTCAACAACAACTTGCATTTGATAGGATTATGTAACTTTAAGATGAAAGCTTAGTCATGTTTAGTTTTATTCTTCTCCTGTCCCTTTCCATTATGAGATAATTGGCAAATTGATTCTATTTTTTGTAAAGACTTTTGAATTAGACCCTTTTTCTTTGTCACTGAGTAACCTATTATAATAAACCCTTATGCTCCTTCTCTGCTAACACCTAGTCTCCTAGCTCTCGGAAATTAAACTTCAGATCTGTTAGCTAGCACATAAGGTATGGTAGGGTAATAATTTCTCATTTGTTTCCTAATTATATCATTCTCATTTGGAAACCTAAATTCAGGTATAATTAACTTGTTATTCCTATTTTGTGAGAATGCTGCCCTTCGTGTGTGCTTTTATGTCTAGACGTGAGTTTCTTTGTCTTGCCACCATGTCTAAATGTCAAATTGTCTTTACTTGGTTGATTGTCAGATATTTGTTTATGAAGCACATATGACGCCATATCCATGAAATTCAAATTGGCCTAATGGGATAAGATGGCATAGTATTTTATTATCTCTTTTCCCTTCTTTATTATTATAGATAAGGCCAATTCTCATCTTCAGTTTATCAGTTGGTGGCAAACATTTGATGTACTCCATCTCACTCCATGAACTTTTGTAATATCTAGATTTGCAATGCTGTTCTTGCTGCTCGAATCATGAATGCCACACTTGTGCTGCCTGAACTGGATGCGAATTCCTTCTGGCATGATGACAGGTGCCTGTTTCCATATTGAAAATACTACCTTTTACCTATAGAATATTATAATATTTGTTGTGTAGATTCACATGAGATTTAGGCATATTTTACTTGAGATTTCTGCACCTCTGGTTTCTTCCCATGTATTCTGGAATGTGAGGAACTGTGGTCTCAAAGTTAATTTGATATTTATTGTGGATTATGTGATTTTGGGATATTTATTTCTGCATCTCTGGTATTGGTGGTTGTAGCACGATTCATAGTTTAAATTCCTCTTGAAAGCTTGAATCTATGATGCTATTTTAGAGCCTTTTGATAATTTAGTAAGAGTAATGGCTTTGTTTAAGTGGATTTGGGTCAGCTTTTCTGGTGGTGAATGGAATGTATAATCAACTTATAGTTAAAAATGTGCACTTTGCTCCAAGAATAAAGTTTGATATATGTTGAGTCATTATCTAGGTTCAGAGTCGGTGAAGCGGAAGTGAACCTAATGTTTTGAAATGTTTCCGAAACTTTTGACATTGCAAAACTTCCAAAAGAAAACCTCATATGCATTTTCAACTTATTCCTCTCGTCATTTTAGACCATTCCATTGACTCAATTTAATTTTATAGCAGCTCAGTCGTGATGTATTTTAATATCTGTTCCTCTGTAGTGGTTTTCATGGTGTCTATGACGTTGAGCATTTTATCAAGTCATTGAGATATGATGTACAAATAGTGGAAAGCATTCCAGAAATCCGGAAAAATGGGAAGACCAAGAAAATTAAAGCTTTTCAGGTGGAGCTCATGATTAACGGATAAGTTTCTAAATAGGATTTATTTTAGATTACATTTTAATGCAAAAATTCTGGCACTCAGATGCGGCCCCCAAGAGATGCTCCTATCAGTTGGTATACAACAGAAGCTTTAAAGAAGATGAAAGAGCATGGTGCTATTTATCTTACACCTTTCTCACATCGTTTGGCTGAAGAGATTGACAATCCTGAGTACCAGCGGCTAAGGTGTAGAGTGAATTATCATGCTTTGCGATTTAAGCCTCACATCATGGAGCTGAGTAACTCAATAGTAAATAGGCTTCGTTCGCAAGGTCACTTCATGGCCATCCATCTTCGCTTTGAGATGGATATGCTGGCATTTGCTGGGTAAGTCCCTACTTTCTTACTGCCACTCCTGAAAATATTGTTCCATGGAATTGAAAATACATGTCTGAACCACCACCCATGATCTCGTCATTTGAGGCCCCTGGACATTTGAATCTCTAGGAAAAGAGCAAACAAGGGACACAAAAAGGGAAAAAAAAAAGTAAAATATTGAGGAAGAGAGCCTTTTCGTTAATTTCTCCTGTAGCCCCATATCTTTAGTTGTTTAGGCACAACTCAGTTAATTGAAGTGATTGCTAAACCCCTGATCAGGCATTGGCACTCTTTTCTAGTGCAAGGTAGGAATCCACCATATTAGTTTGACTAAAGTAGAAGTTACTGAATCTGGTGATGTTGGGGCATGGTCTACGTAGAGACAATGATAGCCTGAAATAACAGACATATGTTTGTGCGGAACTGAGTATAAATCAGTAAAATAGCTACAGAGACTTGATATCTACATGGCAATGATGTGGGATTCCAGAATCCTCGCTCAATATTACATGATAATGGTCTGGGGAAAGAAGCTTTTTGGCAGAAAATAAGAATGTTTTTTATATCAAAGAAGTTTAAAGTTATTATATATCTCATGTAACTTCTTGTAGGTGCCTTGATATATTTACTCCAGAAGAGCAAAAAGTTCTGAAGAAATATCGAGCTGAAAACTTTGCACCAAAGAAACTTGTTTATAGTGAGAGAAGGGCTATTGGAAAATGCCCTCTAACTCCAGAAGAGGTAATTCTTCAATTTTGGCTATTATTTTTGCGATCTTTTCCTCTGGTGGGTGCTATATCTTGGTTTTAATTATTAAATAACTACATTTACTGCAGATGTATATACTGCCGTGATTTACGTGAATTTCTCAAAATCTTATAATCTCTGATATGATAGACACTACATGTTGACTAGCAAAATGTTCCATCACCTGAAAAGAAATAGGATGCTTATTTGCTACCAGAAATAAACGTGGCAGGACTGCTCGTCATCTCTTGCCTATATTCATTTGCTTGTCGAAACTTTTGTTTTTCATCTCCTTTGATAAATAAATCAGAATTGCAATTTGCTTCATCATTGGTTGCGTGCTGACTGCTTCCTAGTAGTCTTCTTGGTTAGCACTGTCATTATTCAATGACATGAAGAATTTTGTACAAGTGATAGAACTTTTAGTTTGCACTCCTTGAAATAACTCTTGCTTTCTTAAATATGCAAGCTCTATTCCATGAGGGTACAAATTTTCTAACTGTTTACTTATTGAAGGAACAAACATTGTCCTCGATATTCCTATATGCAAAGTTGTTGAGGTAAAAATTTTACTGTCAATTTGCTTAACTGCTATCCAGAACAATTTTGGTGCATTTGACTTTGTATTTTTTTTATGAGGACATGTAAATCTTTCCCTTAGAAGAGTGGCAGTAACCGGGTGAAGGTCCAGGGAATGCATAGTGCCTTTGTAAGTGGCAACAAATGTGTGCCGATGCAGTAACCGAGTTTAGATGAATTGGTATTGGGTCCAATTAATTACTGGGATTTGTTCCTTTAGAGAACTCATAAATAATCTAGGATAAGTGCCTAAAATGAAGGATCCATATCAAACTTATATAGAGACTACTGATACCTGTATGAACTAAGAGGTATTTTCTTTAAAGTTGGCTTGTTTCTGGTAGCATTCATTAATATCATAGCTGATGAATGACGGCATTATCTTGCATATCAGAACATAATATAAAAATGACACATTGGACTATGCTGATCACTGTGGAGGTAGTAGGCAAACACAGTTCTCATTACAATAAATGATTCTCCAATGACTTGCAGGTTGGTCTTATCTTACGAGCAATGGGGTTTGACAACTCTACCAGAATATATTTGGCAGCTGGTGAACTATTTGGTGGTGAGCGATTTATGAAGCCTTTTCGATCTTTATTCCCTCGGCTTGAGAATCATAATACCTTAGACTCTACTGGTGAACTGGCGAAGAATACACGTGGCCTGGTCGGGTCTGCTGTAGATTATATGGTTTGTCTGCTTGCTGACATATTCATGCCAACATATGATGGGCCAAGCAACTTTGCAAATAATCTTCTCGGCCACCGCCTCTACTATGGCTTCCGTACAAACATACAACCTGATAGGAAAGCTCTTGCCCCTATCTTTATTGATCGGGAGAAGGGGCATACAGCAGGTTTTGAAGAATCTATCAGGCGTGTGATGCTGAACACAAACTTCGGTGGACCTCACAAGCGGGTCTCACCTGAGTCTTTCTACACAAATTCATGGCCTGAGTGCTTTTGTCAGATATCAGCTTCCAATCCAGTGGATAAATGTCCACCGGATAATGTTTTAGATATCTTGGACAGCCAGTTGAAGACCGGAGGAGTTGATGACTCAGAATCTGTCACATCAAATTCAACATCTGTGGCAGATAAGTAGGTTTTTACATCAAGAACTAGGTGACATGGCCCGTAATCCCTGCAGCTGCTACATCATCATGCAACTGGGCCCACTAGGGGGTATTTCTCCTATTCAGGTGCTTCTTTCCCACATTTATATTTAGACCGATAGCAATATTTAGTCTGTCTAACCATGTTGACAGCATGTCTCCTTTTATCTGCACATAAATTCTGTTTTTATCTGCACATAAATTCTGAAAGACACCAAATTCTGGTTGCATTGCCCGGAAATGACAGATTATTTTACTATGTACCGCCAACCGTCAGGCTTGATTGTTATAACTTGTTTTCTGAGATGTTTGCACGCTTGCTGAAATCCTTTTTCTACCTCCCCAGGCCCTTTTATTAAGCTAGTGCCATGACTTTGAAGAAACTAAGGACAGTGGCTGTAGGTTGCTCGGGAATGGAACTGCGACACAGGTAAAGAGTATTGTTATAGCGGATAAAAGAATCCTAGTGGTATTTTTCAGATGGATGCTTTGTTTACAGATTGTACTAATAGACTGTAAATGACATGATTATTTTTGAAGAGGAAATGGAAATACATTACTCATGGAGGAGCTGGTAAAAACCGACACAAATTCCCAAGTAGGGTGGTGTCTAATTATGCTTACTTTTCCACAGAACAAAACTCATCTTCCTCCAGATCTAGATTCTAGAAGAAGCTTTTCAATAGTGCGGAGAACAGAACGTCACGCGCAATACATTGTGTTTCTTAGATATGCTAATCAGCCTGTGAAACTGAATTGAGACGGGATGCGAAGAATATGATTGTGCTTTTTTCTATAGCTGTGTGCATAAAAGAAGAAAGTAGACTTCATGGGGTTTTAATTCATGTCCTCTAAAATGAAATTTTTTCAAGAGCTCTTGGACTTGTTAACATTGGCGAGTGTCCATTGGAAGCTCGAAAGTACCCGTAAATTTATCACATTTGTCCTGGCATCAAATAATGGGTAAATTATATTTTGTTCTAATTATATAAGCTTGAAAGAACCGTAAATTTATCATTTTTGCCTTGGCATCAAATAATGCATTTACTCTTACTGTTTGTCTTAGTGAATCTTAATAAAAAAATTACAAAATTTATATTCACTCCTTAATTTATTTATTATTAATTTATTACATGTTATATAAATTTTTTCTAACCAAATTATTCTTATAAAAGTAAAACTATACCGAATCACAGACATTAATACAAAATAATGTATAAAAGCAAATTGATCATAAATGATTTGTTCAACTAAAAAAAAGTCAATAATAAATTAATTGGACATAAATATAAAATTTTATTTAATTTTCTTATTAATATCAATAAAAATATATATTTATTAGACGAAAACTAACCATCACGGAGCATATAATATTTCAAATTATAAGAAATTTACGTAATTATCCCATTTAATAGAGTGGAGAGTGTTTTGATAGTTCGACCTAACCTCCAATGATGAAAATGCAACTGACCCTAAACCATGCAACCGACTAATTTTTTGTAAGGCTGTATAGTTTGATCACAAGTTCATAATCTAGACCTGAACTTTTGACAAATAAAAGATCCAAAGTGGCCAATTTCCACAGAATCTCTTAGTTTTTCTTTCCTCATTCTCATGTCGTTGGTTGTTACACAAAGGTCCGGAAGTCTAAACCAACTGAAGAATTCCTGGAAATCACTATCAAGTTACATTTACATCCTGCAACTTTACAATAAATAGAATAAATAGACGAAACGGCTAAAATATTCTATTGAAAAGCCTCAGCCCGCTGGGTGAACTCGCAACTTGCTGGCAACATAGAGAATGTGGCTAATGTTCGAAACTGGGTAGTTCTGCAGCAACTTAAGATTAGACGTGAAGTCACCTGCGAGTAAACGCTTCCGAACTATCACCAGCATTGCACAACAAATACGGAGCAGAGTTTCCTGCAATTTTATAATAGTTTGCCAATCAGGTCAACTCCAATTTCAAATTCGTATGAAGTAAGGAAATAAGCCAAGGAACAAGAACCAGGGGATATGCAGATTACACTTGTGCCTATAGTTGAATAACAGTTTAGGACCATAACTGCAATGAATCTAAGATAGGAGTAACCTAGTTGCAAGTTGATTCGGAAATGGTTCAGTACATTATTCTAATTTTCCTACCTACCTACTTGCACACTTCCAGAAGTAATGGAATAGGCAATGTCAGTTATTGAGCACGGAAAGGGGATATTACTGAAAAATTTCACAGTTCGGAAAACTATGTTGCTCCATTGGCAATTATGTTTTACAGTATAAATTATGTTGCTCCATCTCCAGATGTCTTCAGGGAGTGTAAAACATAATTACTCCATCAGCAATTATGCTTTACGCTCCCTGAAGACCTCTGGATATGGCCAAGGGGAATTTCTAATGTAAAACATGACTTACATAAGGGGTGAGTGTAACTTTCCAGATCGAGATCTTTGTTATGTGTGCAAACCATAGGAATGTCTATGTAAGTAGCAATAAATTTCCAAAGTACAGTCATCCATATGTAAATGGACTGCTCAGCGAATAAAAGGTTTAAATCCATCAAACAGCACATTTTATACAAGTTTGCCATCCAGGGACAAGGAAAACAGTCTTGTCATTATAACCAGGACACCATGGTGCAAGAACTGAAAATGTTTTGAAACAATGAAAGTAGGGGAATAACATAACATGTGACAGTTAGTGGGACCAAAAAGAACATAAGAAAAATTGATGGCATCCCCTCCCTTGAAAAGACTGAAAGATATGACACGTCATAACTTTCCAGTAGTTGCATGTTGGATTTACTTGTAAAGAAAAAGGTAACTTATTCAGGAAACAAGTATTTGAGGAAAGACCAACCAGCATGTCATACAGATGACTATGGATTTTTTTTATAGGATTTCAATTTCTTTCACACACCTATCAATCTTTAGAAGGCACACTTAATATGAGACTTCCAGCATTGGCGGGTACAAGATGAACATATGTTGGCTCACTGGCTGCCTTTGCAGTTAGACTATTTCATGACTACCTGTCACAATGGACCAACATCAAAGTTGCAACATGGCCTAGCCTCACCTTTGATAACTTTCAAGTTTGAACCAGCTTCATTCTGTTGACTGGAAAAGGCCTAACAGACCCTACTACCCTATATGCTGCTGTATCATTGTTCATCTCTGAAGTTAAAAGTAACTAATGTGTCTTTAGATGGACCTCTTATCTAGGTCTGTCACCAGTGACGGTCCAGCAATTATCTTAGTGGGGACTGAAACTGCCATAATTGAATATGCTCCAAGCATCTCATCACATTCTCCTCAATTTATTTCGAACAGGCTCCAATTTGTTCACTTGTCATCATGTCCACTTCTTCCTTATCTCTTCTTGATCTAGAGTAAGCTTAGCATATCATTTTGTCTAGCTCTAGTTATGTAACTTATGGATGTCATATGAAATGCTTAACCTTAATGCTATGTTTGAATTTGGTTTTTGTGAGGAGAAAAATTATTTCCTCGCTTAAAAAGGAGGTAACTTTGTATTTAGTGTTCTAGACATTTTGCTTTCCTTTTACCTTTTTCTGACTAAAACCAAAGGTCCAACCATCAGCCTAAAGGAATTAGGATGGATGCAGGCATCAGATCCTGATTCCTGTCTGCCTCCCATTGAAATAACATTCCTTTTCTTCTAGTCGATATACTTTAAGGGATGCAGAAGCTTCTAAAATAACTACAACAAAATCCTTGTTTGTGATCTACAGTTGATTTTATATCATCCAGTTTTAGCAAATTGCAGCGTGGACAAAATTTCCAAGTCTTACGAGCAATCGATATCATCAATGTAAAAATGCACAAGAGAACCATCCTACAAGTTGAGTTTCATGTCTCTACTCAAAACAAATAAATATTCGCTAAGGAACACTTGTCCTGTACTCTTTCCATTTTTTTACTCAATGATAGCTTGACACTCAAAAAGATTAAGTACCAAAAACTCTACCTAAACAACATGCAAATTAACATGTAAGGTTAGATAATATCGACCTGCAAATGAAATAATTGATTAAAATTTTTTACTTACTTGAGGACCATCAGGGTCACTCAGAAGTGTGTCCCAGATTATGAGACTGTCTGCAAAATTGAATTCTTGGGTCAGAAGGAGAGTAATCCACCTGAATGCATAAAATTGGGGATTGACCTGCACATTCAGACACACTATATGAGTAAAAGAACCATGCTCAAGAATTGAGATAAACAAGTCAACCAATTCAAATGCATAAACTGAAATCTTTTACAGCTAGATAAATAAGTACTATCCACTTTGCTGATACTCATAAAACTTGAGAGCAACCATGTGAAATGCAATGAAGTGAATTACTGAACCATCAAGGATTGCTTTCAAGTGATGGTAGTAATTACTGAATAACCTTTTTCTTGTAGTAACGAGGCATGAATTTCTTTAGCAGATTAACGACCAATTAAATTAAGAAGCCAACTTAATTAAAGGGCATATAGCCAGTAATTGCAATGATAAAAGTAGAGATAGACTACAACTTTATTTGTCACAGGGAATATTATATATATTATCAATATTTCAATCCATCCTCATTCTTATGTGGGGCAATACCCTTTCCCAGAAGTTATGAAATCCTAGAATACGGCATATTAAACTAAAACTGAAATCAACACTATCATTTAATGAATTAACAGAAGTTCAACATTCCAAGTGTTTCTCAGTTAACAGACAACAAGGTGTCCTTTAGTACTTCCACATTAAACAAATGTCCGAAAGGCCTCCACAAGAAACCGTCACTTGATGATTAACTTAATATATCCCTCAACCATAGCCAAACAATAATATGAAAACAAATGTGTCTGAAGATCCAGTATCTTTTGCTACCAATTTCATGTTATAACTAATGCAAAAAGGTTGCTAGCTATGGTTACCTGTATACAGAATCCTCTCACATATACAATTCACATTACCTTTGAAGATTGCAAATAGAGGGCTCATAACATGAAGGTAGAAATGAGTATGTATAGAATCTTACTTTTGTTGTCATCTCAAGGTGACGCCACAGCTCCTCATCGTGCTCCTTTAAAAGACGTGATAATCTTGTAATGGTGGCACGGATTCCCACTACACTGTTATCAAGTTGTTGAACAAAATTGTCTCTAAATCCACTCAACAACTCCACAAAACAGAAGAAAGCGTCAGCTTCAGCAGAAGCCTGCAGGACTTGGAAAAGGAAATAGTAACTGAAAAAGAAACCTCTAAACAATATTATAGTGTATGAGAATTATCGAACCAAAGAAAATAATCACACAACAAAATCATTTTCTTCCCACTTGAAGCAAATGACTTTTCATCCTGAACTGCTGCATGCTATGATCAGAAACTAAAATAAATTACAATTGTGTTAGCTGTGTTTCCTAAGCTGCTCCATCCACAGTTTACCTTGACTTGTCATGGACATAGATTCACCTTTCTTTAGAGGCACATTAATCAGGTAAGATGTCATTAATCAATGTGAAATTAAAATCTAACTCTTTCCTTGTTTCAGGATCCTTCTTATACAACCTCAATCACTGATTAAACCTATTTGCAGCATCTGTGTTGATTATTAGTTCCATCTTCACTGCTCCTACCGGCTAAGTAATTTCAGGATAGGAAAAGCTGTTGCAAAACTGTAACTTCTCATTGCTGGATACCAACAAATAAACACTTTTAAGCTGATGGACTCTTATGGAAAATGTATGAGTAACATATAAATTGGCGGAGACCTATTTATGCATGTTTCTCACTTGTGACTAAGCAAACAGCGATCGACAACTCAACATTCCAATGATTTGGCATTACTGATACTCCTCCAAAAGAAGGTCACCCATGTTTCATGATTAGGCAGGCCGTTTTGCTAATGTCTGAGACTCTTGAGTAGATCCTACTATTTGAAGATCAAGTCAACAAAAGTTCTATAACCATAAATGCAACCTTTGGTTTTTTCCAGGATAAGTGTCAAACGCCTTTAGACACTCCTAGAGGATCTATAGACTGTTTCCCCTTCCAACATTAAAATCCAATTTTTCTCCCAAAGCTCCAGCATGCAACACAAATTCTTCTAAAGCATATGTGTTCCCTTGTCATTCAGTATTTCACCTCTTTCCTCCTCACTAAAATGCTATTATGAACACTGTTGAAAAAGACAACAATCTAATTCTTTCATCATCTTTGAGAATTCTCATATTCACTCTTTCTTCTCTTCATCAGTTTTTCTTTGTTCATCTATTCTTGTATGCTGGGAGATCTAGTTTTATTGATCCAAGTGTTTTTACAGACTCCTTCCAAAGACAATCTCTCACTACAACATAACCCATAAAATGCAATTGACAGCAGATAAGAAAATATCCTAGCATCCCCATCATCAATTCCCATATCTTACTCCCTAAACTTAAACAGAACACGTAGAAAGTACAGATCAGCAGTGATTTCATCTGAAGCAAACACCTATTATCCCAGAAATAGCAAGTGCAAATTAAGAGGGGTCCCTTTTTGCAAAGGAGAAACTCAGTTGGGGCTCTGAAGGACAGTTCATCAGGAGGTTGTTTGGTTGAAAGCAGGAAATAACAGATGCGTTTGGATATGGCAAACGGGAAGTTTCAGAGGATCCTCCACTTTTGTTTTCTCTTTTGTCTTTCTACATCACCATTATCATCTTTGAGGTCGCGGATAAGGAGTATATTGTGGGAAGCCGATCACCATATATATATATATATATATATAGGTAATGCGAAGATTCCATATATTAGTGAAAAATATGCAAAGAACTCGAGGCATTCTGTTGACATCATTTTGAAACAGCAGAAAATGCAAAAGGCACTAATTCGATTTGGAAAGGTACAAAAATTTATGCATACTTCAGCCAGAATAATAACTTAAGAACTGTATTATCTTTTTGACCATTTGGAAAGACAGCACTTGATGTCCAACTGTACCAGAAAAAGATTCAATTACTTCATTTCATCATAATTAAAAGTATCAGAGCATGGAGTCAAAATATTACCGCATTTTCCTCAGTAGGATCATTTTTTAACACGAAGTACAGTGGGGCCAAGATTTCATTCATCCCTTGCACATATCTTATTCCCGGATTCAACTTTGCGAATACAATCAATATGTTCTTCAATGCCTCCTGAATGAAAGATGCATAATGAAAATAAAAAAGATATACCTATGTAACTTTAACAGCTCCAAAGAAAGAGCAGAAGCAGACAAGTAAAATTAGGGTTACTTGGTTGGATTTAGCAGAAGTTGAGTCCCCTGAGAAGAAGTGTATGTCTGGATGAGTACGCATGACATCTCGGTCAATCTGTTCCATGATCTCGGCGTCCTAGAAGTAATATATAGGAGCTTTAATAAGTCTTAATCTTTGTGTTGTTCAGATGCAGAATTCCAATTGCACTATTGTTTAGACAACTGTTAACTTAAAAGTTCAATTGTGCAGAATAAAGGATGGTAATGACAATGGACGTAACATCTATTTGACATGCTATACAATTCTATAAGGAAAAGGTACCTGGAAGAACTGATTCCATATGCTACTCTTCCCAAGACTTAAGGGATGTTCTCCATGACTTATCTCTGATCTCGACAGGTAACCTGGACTGCCGCGATCCACTTCATGGTTCTCAAGACTTGCCTTTTCCAGCTTCCTTGCAATCTCTGACTGACTAGCCATGGAAACATTTAGAAAATGTCGAACGTTTGAAATGTGTGGTGGAATTAGTTTTATTTAAGAGCAGAAATACAATGCCACAAATGATTAATTTGCTTCAGGCAATACAGATTTTTCCTACTAAGCTTTCTGCATGTTATGTATCTAAAAAATGTTAACATTTTAGTATGGTAAATCATAATCTAACAAAACAAATAAAATCTCAAACAACTTAGGTCTCATTTACTTCTCCAGATTGGGCCGGATATCCAACCCAATCCCGGTGTAATATGGTGTTTACTTCATTTTGCTCCAGCCTATTATGAGTGGCTCCAGTGCAAAATTGTGGTGAACTAAGTCAGGATTGGAATTACACCTAAAGAGGTGGGATTTTAATTTGGCCCACTCCATGTAATATAAATAATGTTTTTGCTCTCCAAAATATCCTCATCATCAGCCAAGCATTTACCCATTCCCCTACTTTTTCCCTAAATTAGCAATAAATCAACAGAGATGATTCTCGTCTGACCAGATTGTCTCTAGATCTGCTCCATCAAAAGCTTTGCAGAGTTCTTCAATGGCGAAGAAACGAAAAGTCCCTTTTTCTCAACAGACCAATGAATAAAAGCCCATGACAATTCGTGAAGTAGTAGAGGAAGTAGAAGAAGAAACCTCCGAAGTAGAAGAACGAGAATAACAAGAAGAAGAAAAATCTGAAGCAGCATCATCATCAAAGGAGAAAGACCCGAATCCTAGACCTGCTTAAAGAGGCTGCCGGAAAAGACCTGAAACTCCTATTGAAAATCGTCTAGGTGGCGGATTCGGACCCTATCCACTAGAAAATATTTGTACACTGACTCAGTTGGTATGACACTTCCAAGCAGCTTGACTAGACCCATGGGGATGGATCAGGCAACAAAAGTTTCGCGATTATTACTTATAAGTCACCAGAAGAGTTCAAGAAGGCAACAGGGAGCTAATTAAGGTGTTTGAAATTGTCAATTGCATCGCAAAAAGTTTGTGGAGAAAGACAACAAGAACGAATTTTACAGCAGCGTGAGAGAGGAAGACAAAGAGTGGCCTTCCATTTTCTTTTCTTCTTTTTGGGGAATATATAAAAAGGGAAAAGATTTACTAAAAACCCCGGAAAAAATTGCTGATTTTTTTTTTAATAATGACCAATTGGTCTTATTATGAGGTAACTTTGACATTTCATAATTTTATTCCAAATGAACTGCTTGCTAGTAAACATGAAAAAAAATTATTACACAATAATTCAATACTTGATCTAACAAAGTAAACAAAATATTATAAAATCATATCACTACATATCCCAAATTTTATCAGGCAATAATATATCACACCTCACATCACACAAAGTAAATGAGGCGTTAGACTAAGAGTTACGAAGCAAGCATCAAAGAAGGTGAAGGTCGTTGAAAATATAGGCTCTGCTTTAGAAGAAATAACACCCTCTAATATGAGACTGCCTGCAGTTGGTGGAAAACAATAAACAGTACAACATTTTGCATGCAAAGAACCAGTAAAATGTCATTCGTGAAAAGGAATCGCACTTTAGAGAACAGTTATGCCTGCTTATTGTCCAATACAGTAATTTTCTGCACTTTCAAGAGCAGTTTTAGTCAGGATTCACCCAACACTGTACCTTGTAAAGGAATTTTATTCAACCAATAAGAGAACAATGGTAAATTTTCAGAAGCTGGTACTAGATTTTAGAAGCAGATTATCTAACAACAAACACAAAAACAAGGAAAAACAAGAAAACGAAAGGCACTGTGGCACAACTTGTGCACTCAGGATTTCTTTTTGTGCTTTTCCAAAGATTTATCTTATTATTAAAAGGCCCAAAAATACCCACTTGCAAAACATGTAGCCTATTGTTTACCTTGACAATATACCTCATAGGAAAGCCAAATTTCTAATTTTTATTTGTCTACCTGACTTTAGTATGGCATATCCTAGGTAAAGTATATCTCAGAAGCAGAATATATTGTAAAACAATATTCAAGAACTTACAGGGTTCATTAATAGCTCTTCTTTGAAATTCTTATACTGAGACCTTTTCTTGGCCACTTCTGAAGGCCAAAGAGAGCGATCAGTTGGTAGATACCCCAATAACAACTGCAAAGAGTTCACATGTACACCTTAATCCAGATTTCAAAATTTTACGATGTCGAAGAAACAAAAAGTGAAAACACAAAATTTAAGAGTCATCCCATACACTAAATAGCATCTTAATTGTCTAGCTTTCATCAATTAATTATACTTTCTTAGACAGACTTATAACTTTCTAAAATATGAAAAAGGTTTCACTAGAGTCTAGTATCTTACTTTTGCGTGTTATGTTAAAGAAACTCATTTATTGTTTAATAATATTAAGAAACACATATAGCCCATAAATAAGAAAAGAAGGAGAGACTGGTGCATTGATTCTGGAGATGAGCCCCTACTGTCCGCATTAGCGTTAATTATTGCTAGTGTAAATTGGTCAAGTTAATAGAATGTTTGATTTTAGTATTTGGAGTGTCCATCAAATGGGATTGTGTAACACTAGTTTTTCCCCTTTCCTTTCTTTCAACAAGTGAATATTTGCTAATATGTACATTGGGCGTACTGATTATTCACTCACTGCTTTCTGTTCTCACAGTAAAGGCAAACCTCACAGGAACCAGAAACTATCAATGTCACTATCACGAAAAATCTCTCGAAGAAATGCTTTAATTGATTGTGCTTCGCAAAAACTTTCAAATAAGCCTTCGTTATGACAGGCAGTTTATTGTTTCCCATCTTAATCTGATAACGCAATGCGGCATTGTGTTATTATTGATTTTTCCATATGTCGCTTCACAATATACAGTACAGCATTGCACTTCAATTTTACCAGTTAAAAATAATAAAGGACTTTCTCCCAGAAAAGTACAATATCCTTACTGCCTAAATAAATATGAAGTTTCAAAACATGAATAAAACACAGTGAATTCAGTGTGACTGTTGAGAGATAAATATAAAAGCTCATGCATCATCCCCAGAAAATGTTTTCAGGATACAACCATTATTTTCTAAAATTGGAAAGTGCAACACCAGTTGTAAACTGAAATAAACTTCGTTATCCAACAATCATCTTGCATAAAAGATGTCCATAAAGATCACAGCATATAATCTAACAATTCCATACCTTCCAAATCGTTGCGCGAATACCAGCTCCATCAGGTATGCCTTGTGATGCTAGCTTCCGCAATTCTCCCATATTTATAACCTTCCTCGACAACTACAGTTTGAAACAATAAACACGCAAAAAGACGGAAAAAAAAATGTAACTATCAACAGGAAAGCTAAATGAGAAAAGAGGCGCTGAAACAAATGACATTTAGTAAAAACGAAAAGAATAACGCCAGTAAACCTCTTGTAAAATCTGAGCCTGCCTAGAAGTATCCACAGCAGCTGGAGGCGCCACTGAACCGGGACCAGCACCACCAGAGGCCGGAGAATTTGCTGACGAGCTACCATTTTCATCATCACTGTCACAAACACTAGTACTATTTCCAGAATGACCACTCAACGGATTCCTAGTTTCCCCTTTTGCAGCACTAGTAGCGTAAGCTGAGGAGGAAGCCGGACGCTCGGCCGGCCTCGCGACGGCCGGCGGTGGCACCGGGACGGGAGCCTCGGCAATAGCGGGGGCGGTGGTTTTCGGCGCGACGTCCTGCGGCGTAGGCGGCGGCGAAGGAGACCGATTAGGAGATGACCAGAGGGAGCTGTTGAGCCAATCGGGGACCCGTTCAATAGAATAGCGGGGGCGGTGGTTTTCGGCGCGACGTCCTGCGGCGTAGGCGGCGGCGAAGGAGACCGATTAGGAGATGACCAGAGGGAGCTGTTGAGCCAATCGGGGACCCGTTTCTTCATCATAATTAGAGAAAATTGGGGCAAAATGCGAGTGGATCGAAGAGGGAGTGGGTAGGAATTAGTGAAAATCTGAAGAAAGTGAAAATGATTGTTGATGGAGGTGAGGAGTGACGATGTATCGTGGAAGTATCGATACAAACAGCGAATCTATACGTGCATTTCGACTTTGGGTGGGGTTGGGGTGCGGAATTGGGGCAGCCAGGTGGAGCGCTGGATCACGTGAATTGCACATATTGATGATTTGACCTTTAAAGAAAAAGGGGGAATTGCTTGTTTAGTCCCCCACAATCCCAGGGTGTCAAGCTTCCTCTCAAATTTGCCAAAACAATTCTACTCCTCTTTATTAACTCTCCATTGCAAAAATGGTCTTGAAAGACACTTTGCTGTGACTTCTCACAAAATTTGAGTCCCAAATCAAGTACCAAGTTATTAGTTAGAAAGTTGACAAAAACACATGTATGAGTCAGTTCTACTATAACTATTATTAATTGAAATAAATTAACAATAATCATTCATATCGCATATCAATATCTAACAAAAACTATTACAATAATCGTATCCTGATCATTCATATCGAATATTAATATATAAACAAATACTATTACAACAATCGTACCCTAATCGATAATATCAACACATATTATTCATTAGAATCAACGCACCTACTATTCAATAAACATAACATTCTACACATAAAGTAGAGTTCGAACTCATGACCTTTAAGGTTATGAGTCTCAAATTCACCAACGGGGCGCCACATTGGCCTATTAATTTATATTGAAGAGGATGCACAATTGCACATGACAGATCATCGATTTCAGTTGTAATGAACGGAAGGAATCATCCAAAATTTGTCCCTCTTTTCTCATATTATTACCTGTTGAAATTCATATAATATTACATCTCGAACAAAGGTAATTCTAAAAGTTCACATGGATTTTCGTTTAGTTTCTAATGCCATGGACCGTTGCTAAATGGCCACCCACGATGACGGGCTTTCTTGATCAAGAGTTGATCAAGAATTATTAATTAAATTAGATCTAATTAATAATAGTACTGGACAACCCAAGTCTAATTGAAAGGTGACCTAAAGAGTCACACACAGATCACCGAAAAAGGATGAGGAATTAATTCCATAAATAATTGAATTATTTGTATACGAGAGCGATCCATTAAATAGATAAGCCCAATTATAAATTGATTGAATTAATTTATATTGGGCTTGACCTTATTATTTAATAAATTGAACTTATTATTTAATAAAGGCTTATCGGGGGTTCATATATTTAATTAGATTAAATATATGATGAACTTAATTAAGTGGACTTTAATTAAATTGAATTTAATTAATTGTGCCTGGTATTTTAATTAATTAAAGTCGGCCTAAGCCCATCAATTAAGTTAGTGGAAATAATTAAAAAAAGAAAATTATTGACTAACAAAAATTTAATAATGAATATAATACATTAACCATCTAATTAACGTCATTTTATTTAAATTTAAATCGATTTGAAATTCGAACTAATTTTTTTTTCCAAGCCCAAAAATGAAATTTTTCATAAATGAGGTATCCAAATCCACATTTATATATATATAATATGTTTCAACATACCCATCATGTGCTAGAGCCCGTTTGGTGCTGAGTAGGTTTAATTTGCATTTTATGTATAGCCATTTAGTTACCTTTATAATTATTTAATGCGATTAAATTCTATTAAAATCATGTTTCGATCAAAGTTACACTTTGTAAATTTTATTCCCACCATAATTACTTTTCGTCTAATTATCCATTATATTTATTAAGTAATCTTTTAATTGGTACATTAATAAAAAAATTGAGAATTAGTGCAAGAATCTAATTACATTTTGCATTTGGTTTAATTGTAAATTTAAATATCATAATAACTTTTTCCAAATCAGTAAATTTTAAATAAATCATGCCGTGATTAATTATGCAACAGCCGACTCAAAATTAGACCTTAAAAAAATCTAGTAATTGATACTGAAGTCTCATAACAAGTACGATTTATAAAATTAAATATACAAGCGTTTATTTTTTTTAACATGAATTAATTATATTGTAATTTTTGATAGTTTGATTGTTATTTGAAAAATATAGTAATATATTAATCGATTTCTTAATATACTTACATAATAATATAATTATAGCTTCTATAATATATATTACCGATTATGCATCACCAAATTACCTCTATTTGTAGTTATAATTATAAATTAAATTGTTAATGAAAAAAAAATCTAAATTCGAACAATTATTATTTTGAAATATTAGAACCGGCCAACGGCTCAGGCTAACACACTCCCCAATCCCATCCTTTTCTTTATCCTTCATTTGTTCTTCGATTTCTGTGTGAAGCAAGCATCCATACCCACTCACACACACCACTCTCACCATTTTTTGGCCCATGGGCAAAAATCAAGACCCCCCTCAAAAAGGGGGGATAAATTATCTGTTTTTCATTTTATTTCACTGGTGAATTCATAAAAAGAAACAAAAAAACCTCTGCTTGCCTTCTAATCTTCCTTCATTTCTATTGAAGCCCAGGTTTCTTGCTGCTTTTTGAGTAGACTTCGTATCTGGGCTTTTGAATTTATGTCTTGAGTGTTGTTGTGTAGCCTCAAGGCTCTGAATTTTTCCCTTTTTTTTGGGGTGGGAGTGGGAGGTGGGATAATTGGAAATCTTGGAATGGAGATGGGACAGGAGGTAGTGGTGGCGGCCGTGGGCACAGGGGCGAAGCCGGGGAGGATGGGGGCTCCGCCGCCAACTTCCTTGGCACCGGGGTTCAGGTTTCATCCGACGGATGAGGAGTTGGTGAGGTACTATTTGAGGAGGATAGTTTGTGGGAAGCCGTTCCGGTTTCAAGCAGTTACAGAAATTGATGTGTATAAATCTGAGCCTTGGGAGCTTGCTGGTATATATATGAGATAAATAATGTTTTGTTCATGTGTAAATGAGATTGAATTAGATGTATTTTTATGTTATTTCCACAATTTTCTTGTTGCATGAGAATATCTGTTTTTCTTTTTTTGGTGGAGGAACAGGGTGTTCCTTGGCTTGTTGATATGGCTTTTATGGTGTATGGTTAAGTAGTCCGTAAGAGGTTTGTTTTGTTGGATGTTTTTCTTACTGATGTTGTATAGTTGAGTTTTACTTTGTACAATTTGTTGGATTTCAGATATAAATGAAGAATTAACTGCAAATAAGTCTTATAATGATGGTTTTCTGTTGGGTATGAGGAAACATGATTTTAGTACCTATGGCATGTAATGCTATGAAGTGAAGTGCCGGAGATGAATTAAGGTTAAAGATGAGATTTTTATGAACTTGATATAGTTAGATAAGAATTCAGCGGGAACTGAGACAACACCAAGTTAGAAGACACATATGTAGACTGCGTGCCTGTTTACACGATTGCAATCTCTGTGGTGTAAAAAATGCTGCGAAATGAAGTCTGGGAAAATTGGATGTTTTTGGTGTAAAAATAGTTGATAATGAGACGTATTATACCAGTGATAGAGGATGAAAGTTCAGTGTGAACTTTCGAAAGGTTATAGTGATTGATGGGCGCGGGTAAGTGGGGATGCCTGTTTCTGTAATCATGCTTGGCTACTTGAAAATTGCTGATAAGGGATTTATGTTGAGTGTTCTTTGCATTCGTTTGGAAGTAAGTCTTAATGTGATCTGTTTTTGCTTTTCTCTATTTTTGTCTATGAAGATCTAGATTCCTTTGGATCAAGAATAATATTTTTTTATGTGTTTTTGCATTAAGTAGATTATTCATCGCTGAAGACGAGAGATCTAGAGTGGTACTTTTTCAGCCCCGTGGATAGGAAGTACGGCAATGGGTCTCGGCTGAATCGTGCCACTGGCAAAGGGTACTGGAAAGCCACTGGGAAGGATCGATCTGTACGTCATAAGAACCAAACCATAGGAATGAAGAAAACACTTGTTTTCCACAGCGGGCGAGCTCCTGATGGAAAGAAAACTAACTGGGTAATGCATGAGTATAGGCTTTGTGATTCAGAATTGGAAAGGGCTGGCGTTTCACAGGTATGAAATGTAATTTAGTTTCAATTCAGTGCTCTGTTATTTTTATTTTGCAGAATCATCTTTTGGAAAGTTATGAATCTGAGAAGTTCCATTTTGTTGTTTTGTGAGGGAAAAGGATGCCTTTGTGCTTTGTAGAATCTTCCAAAAAAGTGGTCTGGGACCACCCAATGGGGACCGATATGCCCCTTTCGTTGAAGAGGAATGGGATGAAGATGCAGCACTGGTGATTCCTGGAGGAGATGCCGAGGATGATGTTGCCAATGGTGATGAAGCACGAGGGGATTGTAATGAACTTGACCAGGTTTATCATCAGATCTTTCTTTAATGAATGAAGTTCATTCCCTTTAGGGGTATCACCTTTTACTTCTACAAAGTTGATATGATTTGCATCTCACTTTTATCTGGCTACATTTCTAATAAATGAGTCGATAAATGTTTCATCATGCACTGCAGCACCGTATATGTTTTATTGTGCCCGCCTACTAAAATCAGGACTATTGAACTTATGCCTGCACTGAGTTCAAATTTATGTGTGCTGTGCTTTGGGCTTTATTGCGGGGGAAGTATGAATCAGAATCTTTATTTTTGGATAGAATATCCGCACAGAAGACATTTTCTTTTTCCTCCAAACAGAAAAGACATAAAATGATCTAGAGTGAGACTCTATAGTCTAAGTCTATTCACCGCAAGCAAATTGAGTAAGATACAGGGGATCCAGGCAGGTCTGTGTTTCATACATTAGCAACACTCTAAGATGCATCTTGACTGTCTATCTACTGTTTTATTAGCTCGTCGGTTGCTGATCTTACATATTGAGTTGTTATATTGATCAAGAGGATAGAGGAAACGGAACTTGGTAACATAATATGTCTGTCAACGTGGACCAAAATATGCCTGCATGTGATATTTGTGGATTAAGATTGTACAGCACAAATGTCGATACAGTTCACCACTTCATCTCAGTATGATATGGGGTCAATGAGAAAGAGTCCCTTCACATGGGATTAAACATTATGTTTCTTTTTCTGGATGTCTGAGAATAATATCCTGTCCAAAGATAGGATTTTTCTTCCAAAAAGTCAAGCCTTCTTAAGTTACATGATTTGACTGATAAAGATTCTTTGCCACTACATTTTGAGAGGATGAAAGTCTAAAGTTGCAGCCGATGCTTATGTTGTGTGCTCCCGTATGGAATTTGGTGCCAATTCAAATGTGGAACTTATAGTCAACCAGAACTATCTCATGATCTTATACCAAGACATTCTTTGTATCTAAAGCCAATGAATTCTACAGATCTTTGTTCATTTCAGGGAAGTTATGGTTTACTAGCTTGATCTTGTGGGGATCTGATAAAAGAGGTGAACAGGAAAACTAGGAAGAAAATAATTGCGTTGTAAACCAGAGCCAGTCTACAGTTTTGGTGATTCATTCTGGAAAAAGACGACCTGAAAATGTTTAAGAAATAAGGATATAGTTAGCTAATAACTGTTCCTCATTTGCTCATAGGAGTGTACCATTGTTGGAGCATGTTGATCATCTACTGCAGTAATTGAGCTTGATATGGATGTATGATGAAGAGTTAATATTATGTCTCAACATTTTACTATAGTGCATCTAACTCCTCAGTATCTTGAATCTTTCTTGCATGTTGGTTCACTATCACCTAAATCAGCATTGCAGAACAAATTAGTCTGTGATTCGGGACCTTCTCTGAGTGTTGCAATAAGATGTATTATATATTATGTTACACGTACTCATCATTTGCATTGTTTCTAACCAAATAATTGATCATCCAATCTCTTACAGGACACTAGCCCTCTTAGCATTGCTCCTCCCCAGGTTGAGAATCCAATTGAGTTCCCAAGTCTTCCTTTCATGTGCAAGAGGGAGAGATCGAGCGAACCTGAACCCCTCTCATTAGCTCAAAACAGCAAAAGATCAAAGCATGATGATCCAAACTCCAGCCATGCAAATGGGTCTGAAGATTCAACCACAACTAGTCAGGATCCAACTACAATGATGATGACGAAAAATATTTCTGCACTTTTAGAATTTCCCTTACTACAACCTGTTGGGTCGAAGGAAAACCATCCTGCCAACCCGCCTACGTTTGACTCCTCCAACCTTGAGAAATCTGTGCCTCCTGGGTACTTAAAATTTATCAGCAATCTTGAGAATGAGATCCTGAACGTCTCCATGGAGAAGGAGACGCTCAAGATTGAAGTGATGAGGGCACAAGCAATGATAAACATTCTTCAATCACGCATCGACATCTTGGCCAAAGAAAACGAGGAGTTCAGAAGACAAGCCTAGGAGCGCAATATCCTCTACCGCTGCTGTGTATTCTAGTTTTGTAGTTGCAGAAACCATCTCTGTTGGCCATTTTCTTTGATTGCAAATACTTTTGTCTTTCTTAACAGGGACGACGAGTTCTTGGCCTTGAAGAGATTTAGCTGTTTGCGGCATCCATTTAACCTATCTTTAGTTTAGTTTAATCTGAACGATCAATCTGTCGACTATGTCTTTTCTCATTCGAATCAAATTGACTTCTGAGTATTGGAGTGATGCTCCTATGCTTGAATTTTACCTGTAATGGCAACTCGTCAGGGAGGGGGTAGTTTCGGGATTATATGTCATTTATGTTTATGTCGTGTATCAAGTCCCTTGGGCAAAATTGTACTTTTGGTCCTACATGATAGATGGTGTTGTATTTTTTATTTTACAGTTTACGAATTTAATACATTTGGTCCTATAGGATGAAAGTTGTGTAATTTTAGCCCCGTAAAATAAAAATTGGTCCTAGCTAGCTGCACGATTTAACCTGCCTGCTCAATTTGTTTCTGAATCTTTGAATTTGGGAAGTGTTGTTTGTGGCGACGTACGCACTTATTTTACCCCTTTGTTGATGTGTCGTACTAGTTATTTTTTTCATAAATATGGAATAACATTGTCTATGTTTACTCCATATTAATTTACAACTTGTGTTTGCAATTTAATTAGCATATATTCGGAAAAATTGTACTTTTTATCCTACACGATAGAGAATGTTATACTTTTGATCTTACAATTTATGGACTAGTAAGTTTACTCTTATAGGATAAAAATTGTAGAATACTTAAGTACTTTTGATCCTACAGTTTACGGGCTTAGTACGTTTACTCCTGTAAATAAAAAGTTTTTGCATTTTTTTTATCCCAATTACCACAACTTTTTAGCTTATAAGACCAAATATGAGAAGTACGTAAATTATGAAATTAAAAGTACAACACTCTCAATCGTATGAGATCAAAAGTATAATTTTTCCCAGAAAGATTTCTGTATTCGTATTTAAGTATTATGTCTGGTACTACATAACAATTAGTTATAAATCAAAGGGGTAATTATATTTAGATTCCTATAAAATATGAAACTACACTTTTTTTTAAAAAAAACTTTTAAAATTATATTACATCCCTTTTGAAAATTCTTCATTTATAACCAACATTCTTCTATTAGAATTTGAACGAAAAATATTGACATAAAAAAAATTATATAAACCTTCACTTTAACCTCTCATTCAACATTCTCTAGCAATTTTTAAGGGGGTAAATATAGCATATATATAGTTAAAATGTTGTGATTGCAATAAACAATTGTTCCCAAATTATGGTCATTAGATAAAATAGATGTTGAATGGAAAAATTAATATAACTTTCATTTTTAGAGGAAGTTTAAGTGTAATTAACTCTAAAAGAACAATGTTCTGTTTAGCTGGAATTTTTAATTATAATAAAAATATTCTAGTAAGTTTGGTCCAATTATACTTATCATGTCAAAGTAAACGTTTCTCAATTTAATTAATAACATATATATGTTGCAACGAATTCTTTTATCACTAAATTTTGTTATATTCTATTTATTTTTGCGTGAAATTTTCTTTCTAATTTTAGTAACGATGTTTATACAATTTTAGTGGGTAGTTGTCAAGTCAACTGAATTAACTTGTCAGGAGTTATCATATGAAAGCTTATGGGGCTTAGTCAATATGATTGGTACTCCTCAACTCCTGTAGTATGGGATCTAGTTATTAGATTTGAGGAACCATAACAGACACATATATGTGGTGGTTTATCACTATAAAATAACAACGTTTTAGATACAGATTTTTTCGTCTCTAAAGTCTATATTTCCGTCGCTAATAATATTAGAGACGAAAAATATCTGTCTCAACTTTCAAATAAACTTGAACAAGATCAGTCTTAAAACCGTC
Organism: Sesamum indicum; assembly: GCF_000512975.1. Taxonomy (NCBI): domain Eukaryota; kingdom Viridiplantae; phylum Streptophyta; class Magnoliopsida; order Lamiales; family Pedaliaceae; genus Sesamum; species Sesamum indicum. The sequence continues at coordinate 162,274 of NW_011628077.1, read as the reverse complement.
TTTAATTCAATCTCTAAATTTGTGAAACTTTCTAAGATAATACCTCAAATTCAATCTCAAAATCCATCATTTCGTATCCACCTTTATTTCCATCTTTGATTATGTTGATTCCACTCTAAATTCATTTCTCATTTTGTCGCTAAGGGCAATTTTCATAGATCATCAATCCAATGAGCAGTAAGATACATATAATTTAAATTATAAATTAATGTCCACGTATCAGTTGTGTTCTACACACATGACTTTAAAAATTGCACCTACAGGCGACATTTGGAGGCCCACACATGTCCCGAAGAGATCGCTCATCTAGTACCTTACAGTACGAGGAGGACTAGGTGGAGTTCACCATGCATGCTCCCTTATAATAAGTTAAAATATTTTTCCTTATTCCAGAAGCAGACATTGAAATGATTGAGGAACGCATCTTTTTCGCATCTCCCTCGTCTGATGTCCAAATCACGTTTGTCTTGAACTGTTGCTTAGCTCTTGACTTTTATATTAACACTAAAGACATTCAGTCCCATTCGATCATCCATTGTTATGGAAATTGCCTTCGCAATATTCTAAAATTACTTCTCAGCTCGATCGCCCCAATTGGACACTAATTTTGAAATCTTAATCAGGTCCTGAAGCAAGTCTTGAGTCTTAGTTGTTTGGACTAGGTCCCAATCTGTTTAACTTTTTTAAATATTTTTTATATATTATATATATAATATTTATATAAAATATATTTGAACATATATAAAAAATATGTGTAATTTATTATACTTACATATAATGCATTAATTTAATATTTTATAAAGTAAAAGAATTATATGAATAATTTATAAATATTTAAAATTTATCGAGTATCAATATTTAAGTATTTGCTTGATTTTTTTACATAAAAAATTACGGATCCTAGTCATATCGGGTTACAGTGCCCCCGAAACTGCTGGAGGTGTACGCGTGCATTACCGTGACCAATGCCACATCACAGTCTCGTGACCGACTGTGACCGAACAGGCTCCCAATTTTTATAACTATTTGAAGCTTACTTTTCTTCCTCCTCTAAAGTCTTAACAGCAATGGCGATGGCCTTTCTCCAAGTCAATTGAACCCCACCATCAAACCCAATTTGGATCTCAGGAATTCAAAACCTTCATTTGTCTATGGGAATGGAGTCGGAAACGGGCAAGAAGAAGTCATCAGTGTCGTCGAGTGTGCTGGGTCCGGGTTTCCGGTTCCATCCGACGGACGAGGAGTTGGTGCAGTATTATTTGAGGCGAAAAGTCTGCGGGAAAGCTCTTCGGTTGGATGCTATTTCTGAGATCGATGTTTACAAGGCCGAGCCGTGGGATCTTCCCTGTATGTATTCCCATCTCAAACCCCTATTTTGTGGTTTTGAGTGCGTATATGTGTGTGTTTGTATATTCGTGGATTGATTGGCAACATCTGCGTAGGTGACTTCACAGATTGAATTAACATGGAACAGGAAAAAGCAATCAAACTTTCTAGTAATTTCTATTTTTCTTGTAAAGATTGCTGATATTCTATTCTTAGAACTTCCAAGTGTATATGGTTTGTTTATTGATTTGCATTTGACCATATATACATGCTCATCCCTATGTATAATCAATCATATGCATGTATATATGGCTTAACCAAGGATAATTTTTTGCATCACATGTGCAAGTTTTTTTAATTATGCATTTTCTTCTGATATTTACATCCAAATTTGAGATGATTTTTTAGTGTGGTTCACTGTAGACATGTCAAAGCTGAAGACCAGAGATTTGGAGTGGTATTTCTTCAGTGCGCTTGACAAGAAGTATGGTAATGGAGCAAGGACAAACCGGGCGACTGAAAAAGGATATTGGAAGACGACTGGAAAGGATCGGGCTGTGTATCACAAGACACAGATTGTAGGCATGAAAAAAACTCTTGTTTATCATAGCGGACGGGCCCCAAAGGGTCAGAGGACTAACTGGGTCATGCATGAGTACAGGCTTGCTGACTTGGGGTTGGAGGCTTCTGGAATTGCTCAGGTGGGTTGTATTGGTTGCATGATCATGTCTCATGAGTTTTTATAGTACCTTTTGAAGGTGCCTGAAGACATGATTTTAGTTGGGAGCATTAGCATGGATGATCAATGGCCAAGAACCTTAGTGATTACCTAAGGGTAGGTGTGAAGGAACGAAAATAGTATGATTACAGATTACTGATTGTGGGGATTTGTCAATTGAAAATGAACAAGCAAATATTATATCCTAGCTGGAGTTGATATCATGATCTTATTGCCGTCGTACTATATCTCTAATCAACAATACATAAAAAATAATATATTACGCCATTTGTGTCAAATTTATTGCTTTCGTTTCTTTTTGGGCTTGTCCCAAAGTAAGGCCGCTCTTTCCTAACATGGATTTGTTTCCGCAAGAACTACTAGTTCATTAAAGTAATGATGCAATATTATTGATTTTCATCTCTTTTTTAATATGTCAAGTCTCATCTGAAATGCATGTGGAGTCAAAAACATCTGTAAAAGTGAGGAGCTTTGGCCCTCGTTTGATGGAAGCTCAAGCAAGACTCAGATGTTGGTCCGGGTACTGTTTGAGTTGGTTCTCAAAAGAGGTCAACCAGGGAGGGAGATGGAAATGCACATCAAGCCTGCTCCTTGGAACCAGGCCTGTGGGCTTGAAGGCACCCCCCCTTCCTTCAGCTGGCTTCACCCTATCTATTCATCTCTTTTTTCAAATGGATATTTAGGCACCCTTTCTTGTTCATGGATTGAAGTATTATGGTAATTATCATTGTCATCATTAAATAACAAATATCAAAGTACTCATGGCATTCGCATTTGTAATACCAATCTTGACCTAATTGGTAGTACTTTTTTGGAGAAGGATGCCTTCGTGCTCTGCCGAGTCTTTCAAAAGAGTGGTTCAGGGTCAAAGAATGGTGAACAGTACGGCGCACCATTTGTGGAAGAGGATTGGGATGTCGATGGTGAGTTGGAATTAGTTCCTGCAGATGAGGCTAAAGATAAATTTGACTTTGCTGATGATACCTGGTTGGACAGCCGTGATCTTCATCAGGTTTATACTTTTACGAATTCTGTTTTTTCTTAGTGAATTTTTCCAACATGTATTGCCTCTAGCACAAAGCATCTGCATGCAAGTACAGATTCAATCCTTCTGTCTACTCCCCCTTCAACTGCTGAAGAAAAGAAATAACAGTAGAAAAAGGATAGATAAATGCCAAAGCCCCTATGCCTGATTATTATCTTTGGATTTCTTACATGGATCTGAACTTCGACGGGCAAGAATTAAATTTTCATACATCAGGAGTTCTACTATGCATTTGCCTCTGGTAAACTACAAACTTCAGATACGTTTTCTATTTTCAGGATATTGGGTCTTACACAACTGGGGGGAATATTTAATGAAAAATCAACGTAGAATGTTGCATGAAATATATTAGCAATAGATTGTGGTATATAATGCAGTACTTGGAACGTCAGTTATCTGGTATGAATTACATGGTAGAAGGTTATTTTTGGCTATTCTGGACGAGTGGATCCTAGCCTTTTTGTTGGGTAAAATCCTCGTGTTTCCTCAGCCCATCCTCTCCTTACATAAATTTGCAATATAAAATTCTATCCTCTTTTAATGAACTATCAAGCACTTAGTTAATGTGGGTTTCTTATTTTACTTTTCTGGTCATTCTTGTTGAGAATTGAAGTTTTTTGTTGACATATATTAATCAAACTGTTATCCTTTGTCTGACATCCCATCCTCATTTTCCATTTCCCAGTGATCAAGTATGAAATGAAAAAGTTAACTGAGTTAAGGAGACTTGATATTTGGCTTTCACCTAAAAGTCAAAACCTAAGGGTAAAATCATCTCTAATTTGGAATTGCTTTTTGCCAGCTACTTTAAATTGCTTTTGCATTTGAGAATCACGAATTCATATCCAGTAATTTCGTCTCCAATGACGCATATGGAATTTAATATGAGAAGACTGTCTTCTGTTATAGCTGTAACTTCATAATAATATTACGTAATATGCGTCTTTGTGCCAGATTCTTGCATCAGATGTTCCATCAGACAGTGCTCCTCTTCTAGTGAACTTCCAACATGCAGATTGCAGCTACATTGAGGAAACCACAGTCTCTACAAATGATACCCAAAAGCTCTTGGGGTGTAATAATTTGCCTGCTTCATGTGAGACGGACGTTACACCAGACAAGCAGTACATTGGTGAATGCGGCAAATCTAGCCGCTCCCAGAATATGGATTATTTACTTGATGAAGCATTCCTGGATTCTTCTGATAACCTGCAATATGGCGATGGAGGATTCATCGAGACTAATGATCTCTCGAATCCCATTGAAACTGATAGTGCTGCCTTTGATATGCTTGAGGAATACCTTACATTTTTTGATGCCAATGATGGTAACTCATTGGACTTTGCATATGATCCCGCCCTGATGCTTGGGAGTGAGGATCTTGTTCCTGACAAAGCAAAGCTTCCTCATAAGGTAACGTTACACCTTGACTTTCTTTATTTTTCCATTTTCACTTTCAAGTACAGTACTCTAACGTGGTATTTTTTTTGGGGCAGGGACTATGTGAAGGTACCGAGAAAGCTATATTGCCAATGGGAAAACTTATGGATGATATCAACAATGATGCAGCATCAGTGTTTGATGAGAAACAGTCGGAAAATAATCAATCAGGTCCGAAAAAAGTTCATCCTATTTCTGATTACTCTAGTTGTTGCCTAGCGGTGATCTTGCTCTTATATGGTGTGGCAATCTTACTTTTTTATGTATGTTGCAGATTTTCAGTATCAATTTGTCAGGAAGGCGAGTCAAATGTTGGGAAATATCCCTGCTCCGTCTGCATTTGCTGCTGAGTTTCCTTCCAAGGATGCCATTCTTCGTCTCAATTCCTCAACTCAATCTTCCAGTTCAGTGCATGTCACATCAGGCATGATACAAATAAGAAACTTGAATACGGATGGTGCTTTTGCCAAGCATGAAAACTTAAATATTCTCCTATCTTTCGGTCTTTCACGAAGTGATGATGGCTCTTCCAGTTTGGAATCAAGTGTTAGAATACTTCCAGGGAAAGTTGCTTCTTCCATCTCTAAGGGCTGGTTCTACTTCATGTTTTTCTGGGTCCTAATTCTCTCCGTCAGCTTCAAAATTGCGACATACGCCAATTGAAGTCAGGCAGAGTGGACTCTGGTGCCACCCCCTAATACCATAGCATGCGCTAAAGGTACATCTCAACATGCCTGATGTTTTCTGTTTTAACTTAGTTAACTTACAGATAGCAGAAATTTTTTTTGTTATTTCGTACTGGTTTAGTAGTTAGGACAAGGCAAAATTTTGTTTTTGTTTTATAACTATAAGGCTGTCATACATTGCGTCGTTCATCTATTTAAACAATACATTTAGTCCTTCAATTATCATGTGTAAGACATTTAGTGCTTACTTATAGTATCGACAAAAATTTAGTCCCTCAATTAAACGTAGAAAGCATGTAATGTTTTGGGTATGATGCATTTAGCCCTGAACCTGGTGGGCTATTGAGAATTTTTGTTGGAGTAAGTGGTGTGATCTTCATCTCTGCTTTAAACTTAGGAAATATGGGTCAATACACTACACATTTTCTCATCCCCAAACAAGAACGATTTCTGAATTCTCATCATTTTCCCCTTTTTCTCTAGCCCTAATTTTTTCTTTCTGATCAAACGGAAGACCGGATCCTTTTCCTTATTCTTAAATTGAGTCCCAATTTCTCCTTTTAAATCGTACCCGGCTATTGATTGGTACTCAAGCTGAATTTAGATCAGTCCTCTGTCACATTTTTAAATCCAATCGACTTTTGTTGTCAACAAGAATCTTAATGCAGTGATTAATGCCTTTCTAATGACATTGGACAGGAAGAGATTTAGGATTGAATTGAAGAAATAAGAACTTTTGTCGACTATTTCATACAGTTATCCGCAAGTGGTCTTAGGCCTGCCATGGAAGCATTCACATGAGTTGTTTCTTTCCCTCCAAAGCAGCTCATTTTCGGCATTTTCTTTGGTGTTGCAATTTAGTACATAGAACATTAAGTGTGTATTTCTAATGGAGAATAATTTATACCGACAATATTTGAAATTAAATTTAATTACACAAACCTTCTTTACCATTTATAAAATTATAATTTTCATGGTAAGTATACTCCTATTCAGGAATAAAATTTAAAAAACACCCCCTAAGTTAAATTAATTGACGCCCCTCAAGGGGTGTGATTGTAATTTATAGAAATTAAAGATATTTGTATAATAGACTTAATCTCAAAGATGTAATTATCCATTAATTCTAAGAACGTAAAAATGTTTTTCATTCATTCACCTAGAGTTAACAAGTTAATAGACACGATGATGCTAGCATGATCCCCTCGGAATGCATACTACTACCATCACAACATCATAATGTAATATACTTATGAAGCCAGTGACACTTAATGTTACATTACATTATACAAGAAAGACGCATGGATGAAACGAGTTGAAAATTTGTGGCATGGAAGCTCCAATTGCCCCCATTATTGTATACACTGATGGGAGTTGCTTTACATTTCTCCTGGAAGCATTGTATCTCCAGGAAGATCACACACAGCAATACCCTGCATACAAGCACAATTGTTGTCCAAATTAAGACCAATACTAATGAGATTCATGTAGCAGCTATATGATTTCTCGACATCATCATCAAATTTTGAAAACGGTACCTCTCCTGTAAGATGGGCTACACATTTCTTCTCAGCAAGCAGCTCTGCTTCCGTCTGAAAACGGCAACATGTACCCGGAATTATGTAATTAATGCAGTATAAATGATTTTGAAGGATGTGAAAATCCAAGAATAATATTCTTTATGAATGATTGATGATGAAAGATTTTCTATAGGATTTTTTTGATACAGATTGACGCTGTTAGCGGGGACGCTTTGCATTCATATATTAATACTTTGTTTGTTTGATAAAGAACTGCTATTACAATATCCTGTTTTTAAGATTAAGGGATAGTTACACAGACACCCCTTGGAATATAATGAATTACAGTGTTCCAGGGGCCGGAAATGCCTGGCAGGATGACAGTATAGCATGTGTGATCGTTCTACGGTGGGTAGTTAACTATGAAAGATGGGGTAGTTTGTGCAATTTCACTATAATTCAAGGGGTGTTGGTGTTGCTATCCCTGAAATTTTTAACATGACTATTTAAGAGAGTTACTCCAAGAACATGTACAGCTCCATAGTAAAAAGCCAATGAATGTGTATGTGTTGTTTATCAGACATCCGAGAGTGGACAAATCGAAATAGGCATACCTTCTTGATTCGACTCCAAAGGTAGTCATCAAATATCACATCCTTGACAAGTTCATAATCACCGTCCCCCTGCAAATTGTTGGAATCAGATGTCCGAACGTTTGAAATTCATGCAAATCCATGCAGACAGTTGTAGCAAAGCGAGAACTCTATTTCGGTACTTACTTTAGATCTGCATGGCATACTGAAGACAATACCGTCTGCTATACCATAAGGATTTCCAGCAGTGTACACCTAAATTTGGTTGCAAATTCGGAAAAGAAGTACAAGTAACATCACAATTGATGAACGAATGAAACATGCAAAATCCTATTCAATCGACATAACTGTTTATGATACAAGAGAAACAACTCAGATATCCTGTATGACTAATATTGCACGCTCGTAATAACACACAGGAATAATTACATACGCACCCCTAAGGCTTAGTCATATTACTCAAACAACTCATGTATCCTTTATGACTAATATTGCACGCTCGTAATAACACACAGGGATAATTACATACGCACCCCTAAGGCTTAGTCATATTACTGAAAACTCTTTGATTCAGCATTATAGACTTTTTGTTGAAGACTGGATGACAGTAGAATTCTGCAATTTAAAATATGACGGAAAGGGGTGTCAATGATGTTTTTCAAAATTAAAGGTTATTTTTTTTGTAATATGCCAAAACTTCAGATTGTCTAATGTGATTTTCCCTGTCTCATTACAGTCTACAAGAATGCTTGCAATGCAACATTAGGACAAGGATAAACTGCTAACTGATCCAACTTAGAAACAATTTATTTATCTCAAGTAAGGATTCGACGAAAGAAAGAAACGAGGAATTCTCTTTTGAATTGTGACTCTCCCACTTTACTTGTGGCATTTCTTTCATTTACTTCGGAAGTAGCTGCTTCAGCTTCAACCGTCAAATTTACCATGTTCCCTTTCATTTCTCATCAAGGGAGAAGTAAGATAGCTATAGGGGCCATAAATCGTTCATAATTTTGCACTGAAAGCCATAACAATTTTTTGATGAAAGATTAACTCCAAGAAGAAAATATCAAGTTACGATCAACTTACTCCTGACGAAAACCAATCTCCCTCAGGTGTAGGAGTTACAAGAGACCTTATTGCATCGACAATCGAGACTGCAGTTGATGCTGCCGATGACCTTCCCCATTTCTGAATAAGGACGCCGCCTCTCTGAACATCAATTTTGATTGCTCATCAGTAGAGATTAAATATCACTGTTGGCCACGTAATAAACCTTAGTTTTGACTCACCTTCTGGACCTTTTCTGTGAACTCTTCTTCTAACCACTTAGTATCTTTGATAACTTCTTTGACGGGTAAGCCGTTGATTTTAGCATTTAAGAAGTCGGGAACCTGAAAAAGAAATATATGGAGCATTTTTAAAATACAAGACTGAAATTCTGAATTCTAGCTGCAAATTCTGAATTCTGGCTGCAGTCGATTAAAATGACCTGAGTTGTCGAGTGGTTTCCCCAGATGGTCACGTTCGATACTTGGTCGTAAAAGACTCCTGCCTTCAGGGCCAGCTGCATAATGATAGAAACGATAGATGGTTTGATTTTATAGGTTGGAGGAAAAATAGTCAATTTAGACATGGATGGTGTCGATGGAGTTGGCCTACCTGACATTTTGCTCTATTTTCATCTAACCTAGTCAAAGCATGAAAATTTTTTGCGGGAATATCTGGAGCATTTTTCAAACAGATCAATGCACTTCAAAGGAAAGAAAGAAAATTAGTAAGACGTCACAGAGAAACGAAGAACAAAGAAGCAAGCAAAAGAGGTAAGTATCACTTTACTTGGTATTGCAAGGGTTGCCGACGACCATCACTTTCACATTGCGCGACGCGACAGCATTGAGTGCTTTTCCCTGCAACGGTGTTCAAATGTACATACAACTTTATTAACTTGGAATTCTTGTGTTTCCGACGATCATGAAACGTAAATACACCAAAATTACTAATTCTTGACTTTGGCATGAATATTATGAAAAGACAAAGGCACCTGTTCTGCAAATATCTGCCCATTTATGTCAAGTAAGTCAGCCCTCTCCATTCCAGGGCCACGGGGCTTTGCTCCAATCAAGAGCGCCCATTCTGCATCTTGGAACACTTCGTAAGGATCGATGCCGATACTCACTTCCCTCAATAAAGGAAACAGTGAGTCCTCGAGTTCCATTGCAACTCCTGAAATATTTCCGTAAAGGCAAAATTCATATTCAGCTAACAGAAGATCCAACCACCACCATAAGTCAATGCTTATCAAAACTGTTTAAGAATAGTTAAATGTGTGATCTAGTTTCTGAGCTATGAAGGCATACTTGTAAAAAGAGTGAAAAAATTTGCATGGATTGGTTACTATGACAGGCAGAAGTATCAGCTTTCTGGGAGAGACAATCATAGAAACTAGGCAAATCCGTACCTTCAAGTGCTTGGAATGACCGTTCAGATCCCAATAATTTTAATGCAATAGGTTGATCTGGTCCGAAAACTTCGCCAGAAGCAAGCTAATGCAACAGAACAATTACTGCTTAAAACTTTCAATACTTCTTGAATAAAAATATAGTCTTGATTCACAATACATTCATATAAGAGAAAACTGCAGTAATTTGAATGCAGTTATTATCTCTTGCATAATAGTTCCAGACTTTAGGTGATTATTGTGTTACAATCAAATACAAGTAAATTGCTTCAGTTCCATTTTCAAAACGAATATCCAGCAACCAGTTCTCACTGGAAATTAAACCAAGCAGTGAGATAAAACCAGCTTTTAATGGATACCAACTCCAACAGTAAGGCAGTAAATTTAGAATATTAAAACATGCTTTTCTGCATTATCACGATATTCGATTATTAGAATCTAATATTAATTTAGAGGAACAAAATTTTTACTTTGAAGAGAAGATGATTGGATATCATCCCTGCAGCACCTGAGACAGCAATGTTAATCAATTTCTTCCAGGATTTTGTTTCGTCTTCCTGCAATCCAGAAAAGATAGAAAAAAATTCTGAATCGTCACACTTTACATTAGGAAATCGCAACGCAGATTGAAACATGAGCAAGCAGAACGGGCAGTCGGCAAGCCAAACAAAATTCCTACAACTCCAAATTTAAATGCGAGTTTGTTTATCCTTCTCCAAGCTTGCTTCCAAAGAGTTTTAAGTTTAATTATTGCTGCAGGCCCTTAAGATATAAAGGTTGGCAACTTCTGGATATAGTGACAGTAACACAGAAGCAATGACAATGCCGTAGAGCAGATTCTGAATGATAAGACTAATAAAATTTCTTGTTATCATTTTAAATGGAATGATAACAACACTTTCGATACAGACGAATCCATCATTGACAAGTACGTTTGGCGAAGCGCAGTTTGCTTTCTTATATGATCCCAGAAATTAAAGCACAATCTGTTATTAGATGAAACAAGAAAACTGTTATTTTATTTTATCCTTTTTTTTATTATTATTAATTTTTTGTTTAATGCAGCCAAAACCTAAAGGGTGTTCATAGTCTGCCTCACACTCAAAACCAACTATCAACAAGACCACGCCAAAACTAAGAACCTCGCAGGCAAAACTAAGTTCTATAAAACAGTAAAAGATCACATAAAACTTCTGCCAAATGCAACGTATGCACGAAAAAGCTTACAGCTTTGAGATCATAAGTGAGACAGAAGACCCCAAAACAATCGGGTTTCTTCTTGAGTTCCACTGTTTTCGCTGCTACCGGGGCTTGAACTTCACTGCAAAACAGCAACAACAAGAATCTCATCAACTTGAAAATTCAACCAAGAATCTCATCAACTTGAAGTTCAACCAAGAATCTTATCAACTTAAATTTTCAACCAAGAATCTCATCAACTTAAAGTTTCAACCAAGAATTTCATCTTACACGTTTGTATACCCGGATACAGTCAAAGGGGACTTACTTGGAAGTCACAGAGCAGCTGATTCTTGATATCTGGGGTTTCAGGTAAACACGACGGCGGCTGGAAACGCGGGCTGATACGTATGAGAATTGTGATGAATAATGAAGGGCAGTTTTCGTATATGATGAAGAAGAAGGGGTTAACTCTGCCACCGCCATTGAAACTCCGGGCAGCAGAGAGTGTGTTGCAGGCTTGCAGCAGGGGAATTTCAGTATGTGTTGTGTGTGTAAGTTGGGACTTGGGAGGGAGAAAAAGAGTAAGAGAAGTTGTGGATATTTGAACTGGGAGTTATAAGGCCAAGCGAATGACACTTGTCCGCAGAATCTGTGTGTACTGTATCTATCTCATCTCTAAAATCTTCTACTCTTTGGACTTTTCTTGTACTCTTTTGATTCACATACATAAAATGCTCTTCAATTTTAATTTATTTGTCTGAACTTTCATTAATTATATAATAAGAACACTATACTTATTTTATAATTAATTTTATAGTAAATGTATTATATTTAATTAGTAGTTAATTTAGTTCGATCAAATTTGATTTGAACATGAATTTTTAAATTTATACTTATTAAACACAAACTTAATCACGTGCTTTTATAATTATACTTCAAATTAATTTTTAAACTAAAATAAATAAAAATTATACATTGGAGGGAAGGTATTTATAGCAACTCAACACATTTTTTTAAAAAATTGATTTATTTCTTTTATAATTTTTTTGTACTAATTATTTTTTGTATCTTTCCACCTATCAGGATACTTAGATAACTTGTTTAACAAGCACTTCCACATCGGCTTGCAATACAAACGATATAAATGAGGGAACTCCAATTATGAATTGAGTTTTAATAGTGATGAATGCTTATAGCCAAGGTTGATCCCTGTCAATTATATCTTTTCATATGCATTATGATGTGAAGACGTATGAGGATAATTTGATCATTAAAAAAATTATTTTATCTGCAATAAACCAGTAATAAGTCAATCGGAGGTAAATAGACTCTGTTCTGATTCTTTTATTAATATCAATAAATTTGGTAAACTTTTTCACTAATGGAAGGGCTTATTGTTAGATGAAAGCAAACATCAGGGGTGCCAAATGTAATTTCTCAAACATCAGGGGTGCCAAATGTAATTTCTCAAACTACATAGGTTCTATATGTAATTATACCAAACTTTAGAGGAGGGGAGTGTAATTATCCCTAAGAAAAAGCCTCATGTTTAGTTTAAGGAGAATAAGTAGAGGAAAGTAAAATTGAATGTATATGAATCTCTTTTTGGAGTATTTTTGTACAAAATTGGATGAAAAATTAAGAAATATCTAAACATACCCATTTTATTTTTATTATTATATTACCTATAGATATTATTTTACTATAAAAAAGACTCTTTTTATTTGAGATACAGGCATAAAAGAAGATATCTTATTTTTGTTTTTGTTTAATACATATTTTTATTAATAAGTTTTTAGGTTTAATGTTTAAATTTTTAAATAATTTTTAAATTATTTTAATATTAACTTATTTATTTTTTGAAACAAAATGATTAAAATGGTTAATTGGTACAATTACAAAAAAAAAAAAAAAATGTTCTTCCCTTCACTGTCATTCTTTTTGTATCAAACACGTGGAAGTATTTGAGAATTACTATTTTTGTCTATTATACCAACCAAATTAAAGAAAATTATTATTTTTTACCATGCCCCTTTCCTTTTCACGTCCCCTCTTATTTTTATTTTTTTTTCTTTCGTTGAATTAGACGAAGTTACATATTTAAGAGGTTTGAATTTTTATGATTAAAATAGACAAAATTGCATTTTTCCATATAAATATGGAATATATATTGATTAAAAAGTTGAAAATATACAAATTCATCTCTTGGAGATGAGTACTTTGTACTTTTCTTAAAAATAAAAAGATAAAATTTTTTTAAAAAAATTCAAATATTCTTCTAGAAGTATAGTTGCTAGTGAGCTTGATAATGAAATGAGTGTAGATGCAACACTTACCTCAAATTCCATGGACAAAGTAATAGATACCAACCGTATAAAACAAAAATTAGAGTAGTCACTATCACAACAAATTAGCATTTTAATTATTTTATGAAAATTTTAAATACAATACAAGAAACCTTATGAGGCATAATTGCATGCATCCTTGTTAATATACAAAAACAAATAAATGATTTTTATCTTTAATTATTTTAAATTTTTAGATGTGATGATCGTTTAATATGATGGGGAGTCGGAACAAGTAAGAAATTCTGGGTTCGAATCTCTTTGTCACACATTTATAAAAAAATATTTGACGTGCAGGATTTGCACGTGAGGGGACACATTAAGATATTAAATATTAGAGTAAATATTATATTTGGTCCCTTAAGTTTTAATTCAGAATTACGTTAATCCTTCAAGTTCATTTCTTGTTTTTAACATTCTTAATTTTTATCTCAGTTTGGTCCCTCTTGCCATTTTCTGACGAAAATGTGGCTGAATTTTGACTCTTTGGAGAGTAAAATGGCCAATAAGTGATTTTATCACTTTCGTCCCTTAAGTTTATAAAATTGTCAAATTGATCATTTTTAAATAAAAAAAAAATAACTTTTTCTATATTTTTATATGTTGATATATCATAATTATCTTATATGAGTAATGAAAACTTTGAATTCTTGTGAACATAATAATAGATTGTTTAACTTAAAATAAAAAATCTCCTTCTTTTCATTGGTTAAAAAGAAAAAATTATGAAGAAATTTAATAAAACTTATCCAATATACAAATATAGTTAAAAAACCTAAGTCGGTAATTTTTATTTTAAGAGTTGAAGATAAGTTTTGAAAAGTTAAACTATAACAATATTTATTAAATATTTGAGGCGTATATCATACTTTTTAACTAGATTTTTTGATGGATTTCATATACATATAATTCATTTTTTAGAGGTTTTTTAAATACATAGTTTCATTTTATAAAAAAATTTCTGTAATAACTCAAAACGAATTTTATATTCAAAATCCGACCAAATAATCTAGTTAAAAGTACATTCTACCAACTTTTTCTTCAGAACCGTAGCTATTAATATTTAATAAATATTGTTAAGATTTAATTTTATTAGACTTATCTCTAACTCCTAAGATTAAAAAATCGACTTAAATTTTTTTAACTATATTTTCATATTAAATAAGTTTTATAAAATTTATTCATAATTTTGATTTTTTTTGCCAGTTTTGAAAAAGAAAAAGACTAATTGTTATATTAAGTTAAGTAATATATTATTATGTTCACAAGAGATCAAAGTTTTCATTTTCATACAAGATAATTACATCATATTCACATATAAAAATATTAAAAAAATATTTTCTTTTCTAAAAAGGACTAATTTGATAATTTTATAAATTTAAAAAACTAAAGTAATAAAATCAAACTAAAATGGACCATCTTACCCTCCAAAAAGTCGAACTTCTGCTATATTTTCCCCGAAAAATAGTTAGGAGGACCAAACTAAAGTTTAGAAATGCTAAAATCAAAACTAAGATAATTTTAAACAAAAATTTAATGGACCAAATATAGCATTTCTCCTTTACATTATATGTAATCCATGCAACATAACAGTGGAGATATCTGTTTCAACCTCCCGAGTTCAGATTTATTTATAGATAAATTTATTGACTTGTTTGACAGAAACAATTTATTACATTATTTGATATATCAAATACAAAGTTTAAATACGTTACATATTAAAAAACAGCTAGTGTTAAAGTATATGATCGTTCATATCTATAGACTCAATAATACAATTTTTTCATCGTAAAACTTCAATTTTACCACTCGAACTATATTTTTTTAATGACGAGATAAAAGAAGGTATAGGAAAGAGCTTGACATTTAGGAATCTTTGATCGAGTTTTCTACTACCATTTTGCTCTCACTTGTGAGTGGGAGGATCCTGAATTCCATTCTTACATCTACTAGAAATTATATTAAAAGATGTATTTTCTTGTAAATGATATTTAGTACTTTGTGGTGCTACTTGCTACTTGCTCATATTCATTTTTATTTTTTAAAGATAATTACACCTTCTTTTTTCCCAAGTTTGATAAAATTACATACAAAATTTCTGCAGCATAAAAAATTATACCTAATACTTTTAAAGTTTGTTTGGTCCAATAATTATATCCAAGTTTACAGAATTTGCTTATGTCAGAAAAAAATTATATTAAAATTCATATTTATTCTCAATTGACTTATTATAAAGTTGATGCAGATTACAAAATCTTTTATGATAATAAGATTTTCTTGTTCTTGTTTTTTTTTTTTTTCCTCCAAATAGTGATCTACAGTTCACTCTACGTACACTTGGATGGTTGAAGAAATAGGGCTTCCCACCAAGTGAAGACATAAATGATAACGGAAATTTGAGCTCCACAGAAAGTTTAAATCACCTCAACATCTTGAAAAAGTCAATGCTCAAGCATAGAAGAGTTGCAGTTGTCCTCCGTTTTTTGTCTTCTACGACTGTGAATTTCTTTCTTTCACATGGTAAGAACAATCCACCTCGTGAATGAATAAAATGCAAGTATAGAATATTTCACAAATGGATAGATTGGGCAATCTTCCCCATACATGAGGTTTTCAAGCCAAATCACCTAAGAATTGCAGGATGTTCAATTATTCAGAAACACTTGCTCCACCAAACACAAAATGTCTACATTAGGTTTTCAAGCAGTGCTAAAGAAGTCATACAATCTTCTTCGTCGACACATGTAAGTGTCTTTAAGTTGGCAGCATTACATAACTAAATCAATAAGGAATAAATCTGAATATTCAGTATCGGCTATGATCACATGAAAAAGCAAAACATTTACTCTGAAAATGTAATTCAAGAAAATAAAACATGAATTGGATGAAGTAAACAAAAAGTGATAAGAGAATTCTTTTTGTATCTAGCTTTCTAAGTCATTAAATGGCACAAGAGCAGAAAGCACTTCAAAACTCACTCTAGCATGTATATTGACTGAAGTAATGACAGCTCCAGGTATATTCAGATGGATGAAGGACAAAGTGGTGGCCACTGACCTTAGCAAGTTCATGGTCGGGGCAATATGCTTATCCAGCAACCCACTTCCAAATGCCACCAGACCTCTGGCTCTGGACTGTTGCAGCAAGCTCCATATCACGTTCAAATGCAGATTTTTCTGCCCTAAGGGCTTGAACTTTTTCTTCTAATGATGGCAATGATTCAAGCATCTTCTGTAGCTCGCCTATTTGTGCCTGATAATGCCATAGTATATAGATGGATATCAAATATTGGTTCAGATAAAGAGATACATAATTTAATCATGCTTCTGCAACTTCTGGACTAAAAAATCAGGGTTATTCTGACATTCAAAAAAGATTTCAGGAAAATCCAAATGACCAGAAAAAATGGAAGTGGCGGCTAGAAAGTACGACCTCCAGTTTGGCGCATCTCGATCGCTCAGCAACAAGTTGTCCTTGCACTGAATGTAATTCCTGCAATCAATTCACGAAGATGATAAGATTTGTAACAACTGCTATTGGAAAAATGAAACAATTTGTTCCGGCAAAACTAGACCTTGGACAATTCATTATAATTTCCATTTGTCTCTTCAATCTTGGTCTTTAGAGCAGAGATCTCGTTTGTAACCTCAATAAGTGATAATTCCAAAGCCTTCTTTTCTTCCTTGATTGAATTAATTTCAACTGAATGATCCTGCTGAGAGTTATCCACTTGGATCACCTTAGGATTTGAATCTTCTTTTTCAGGGAAATCCAAACTTTCAGCTTTTGCCAAGGCATATGCAGCAGTGACAGAAGCTGCGGCAGCAGCAGCTGCTGGTGACTGCAATATCTTAGGATGTAAAGAATCCCTTGGTTTGACCCGCATAACAAAGACCTGAGAAGAAAAAATACAGGGAGCATATTGGAGCTAAGTAAACATTAGGACAAGAAAGTGAAATGAAAAATAATAGAAGTGCAGACATAATGGATTTGATATGATGCAAAATTACTCCTCATTATTAACAAATATTAAATAGCATTGTTATTCTCCATGGAGTTAATATTGGATAAGGTTTTAACTTTTCGTATAAAATTTTGGATCCTATACCTTTTTCTGGAAATTCCAAATAACTGAGAGAACAAATTTTCTCCTTCACCTTTGACATCTATAAAATTCTAAATCACTTCTGAAATTAATATGTTCA
Source organism: Sesamum indicum (assembly GCF_000512975.1). NCBI lineage: Eukaryota > Viridiplantae > Streptophyta > Magnoliopsida > Lamiales > Pedaliaceae > Sesamum > Sesamum indicum. The sequence continues at coordinate 144,732 of NW_011628077.1, read as the reverse complement.
TTCCAAAGAGACTTTGAAACAGCCAGAACTGAAGTTCAAGATGGGGATACTATTCAACTCTGCAGCTTCTCAGTTTTTTTGATAGATAAATATAGCACGAACAAGAATTAGCAAGAATACTCGATATCATAATTTGAACTAGTTAGTTATGAAGATATGCCAAATGGAAAGGTCTGAATTACCCTCACTTCACTAATGAAAATTTGTATCAGTAAAAAGTAGGATGATAAGCTAGCGTTCAGAACAGAAAAGTTTCACCCAGAATTTACTATATCTACAAGTTAAAAGTTGTATGAGCATGCAATTTTTTTAATATGGAAATCTCATGCTAGATACATTCCACCTTCCACATAAATAGAATAGCCTCATTCATATACCATAAATCTGCAAAATTACTAGTACAACATAACCATCTCTGCAACTACCTAGTAAGATCTACTACATCTACAAAACCCTATTTGTAAGACGAACCAAACAGACATCTGCCAATCTGTTAAGCATATGCACCCGCTATAATCCTTTCTGAAATGAAGATAGATAAACTTGTAAAGTAATGTAAAGCATACCTCATTGTAGTATTTTCCATTGTACCCACCAAATGTAACCAAAAAATTCTCACCACCAAGTGATGCAGATGAGATGCTGATTCCCTGTTTACAGCTTCATATTAGACTTTTATGCAGAAATGAAGTTAAAGAAATCTGTAGGTGATACAGAAAATAGAGCACAACGTAACACGTTAAGATATGCAGAATGCTTTTGGTTTACATAAATTGCTGGAAGAACCACTCTTATGTATTTAATCATAAGAATGAAATGTGAATACAACTCCTTTTTCTGGAGAAAGCCCTTCCACGGTCAAAGTCAAGTTGTATGCGGAAACTGAGTCAGATCTGAAAGCAATGAGTCAATCATCTTCCATGTCTTTGAGGAAAGGAAATGCAACTTGATGTTTTTCCTAGTTGCACACCTTTCAAGACAAATACTGACAGTTGGATACTAATTGTCAATTATACAAATGCCCCAGCTTTTATTCAACATATATTAACACCTTCTGAGTATCGATCCCCAGCACAGAAACTCAATATTAGAGGACTGGGAAGGTAGTGTAGTACCTCACTAGCTAGTGGATCTCTTCCTTTTACACTTGTGACCACAGATACAACAAGCTTGGACAAATTTATAACAAGAGTCTCCAATGCACCTGCAAACAGAAACGGACTTTCATCTCAACCCAGCATAGAAATCTAGTTATGAACGGAGTGCCACGGCGCATGGCACAAATGGAGCAAGCCCGGGCATGACGATGAAATGGCGCGCTATATGCCGCCAGGTGAAAGCCCAACCCTTTTAAGGCTAGGCTAAAAAAAATTGAGTGAAGCCCAATTTATTTGAAGATGGGCTTCAACTAGTCCTGAATGAGGCTTTTAACATTTTTTTTTAAAAGAGATAAACAAACAAATCAGGAAAAGGAAAACCAGAAAGGATGAGAAAACCCTTAACTAATTGTTTTACATATTTCTTTTATGGTATAATGGTTAATATAATTTTTAGTGTTTATATTAATTTTTTGGACATTATTGATGTTAAAAGATATATAGTTCAGTTTTGCAAATATGAGCCGTGCTTTAGAAAGGCACAAAACACATACCGCGCCATGCACTATGGCTTCTGGGCACCTTTAGGCCATGCACCTTTAACAACTATGATAGTTTATTTTTTATCTTTTAAAAAAAGCATAAGCTAATGTGAGAAATAAATAAAATATCACACAAGAACTGGACTCCATCCATATCTCACTTACCGCTTTTATTATCTCCACCACCCACTATAAACCAGTTTCCTTTAACTGCAACACCAGCATGACCTGCTCTGGGAGTCACCAGATCACCCTGCACTTGTGGCTGAGACCATTCCATCTGAACAATAATAAAACAATCATAATCACCAGCTTCTATGAATTAAGGCCGTGTTTATTTTATCAACAAGTCACAGTAGATCTCCATGATAGACTATTCTGCCAAATTAACCCCTAAAACATACCGCCGTCCCACAGACGTCAATGCCCTAAATTTAAACAGCAATTAAGTGAATGGAAAATAATGTATATTAAGAATAATTACAACGTTCTCCCATGAGATTCGATTTAATTGCAAATATATCTCCCATGTCAAAAGAAATTACAGTTAGTACGCTTGATATTTGTTGTGTGACAAATAGATCCAGCCACTAATACTATTGATGGAATTTTAAAATCAACATGAAAAAGAATGAGAATCCAATTTTATAATTGATTTGATACCACCATTGAAGATGTCTTAAATGCAGATAAAAACCTCTAAAGTTTCCAAAATTTCATATACATCCCCCAACATTTCTTGTCAACTTATATATAACTCCAGCAGTAGTTGGTTACATCTTGGCATCTCATATTGGTAAATAAGAAATTTAAACCCCTTGGTTAGCCTAAATTTGCAGAACTTACCAGTGAATTGTGACCATTTCTACAGATATCCCTATGACACTAATCCATTTTGTGTTAACTTTCAATTGCCATAAAATTTAATATTTCCAACTTGTCGTAAAATTTTAAAACTATTTTATGTTATATTAATAACTGCATTTTATGTTATTTCAATTAAATTTAGCACTTAGAAGATTAATTGCACAAAATCTCTTACATTTTATTTTCAATCACTTCTATATTTTACTTTTAAAAATTAATGAGCACCAATATATTGTTGTTAATAATCATACAAACAATCAATCAACAACTTATGTCCATGAACCTTACTCTGATATGTTAACTTGAATTTTTTTAGATTTACAGCAAGCATGATGTATGCGAGTAAGAATAGAAGAGAAAAGATAGCCATCCAAATTTATATTCAGATCTAAGTACAGATTTTAGACTTGAATGTGATTGGTGATTTAACTTGGTTTAAATTCAAAAGTGCTTTTAGTTGCCTATGAATTTTATTATTTCTTAGGACAAACTTTAAACTATATGGAGTCTAACCACGAAAAGGGAAGATCTAAAGGACGGTAATATATAAATTGACAGACGTTAGGAGATCTCCCTGTAATTTGAAAAAACCACATGGGAGGGTTTCTTTTTTAAAAAGAGGCAAAAATGCCATTTTATTTAAAAACGTTGGGTTTTTTTAACAGTATCAAGTGTCTAAGAGGTGGATGCAATTCCCAAACCTAAAGCATTCAATCTATATTTAGTCAAACCTCAAGAGATGTCATTGTTAATAAGTTTCCTATAATTCTCCCGTTAATGAGAAAGAGAAATAGCATGAAGGTCCAATAAGAATATGCATCCAATAAAGAGAACTTATAAGCCGATCTTATAACGAGGAATTAACAGTTTTTTACATTGAAGTAGGCGCATGATGATAATGCAAATGATGTGAAATTAAACAATACAGAAACAAACTCCAGAAAAGCAGAGGATGTAGCAATCTGGCTAAAATGTAATTTAGTTTCTTCTCATACAAAAGCAAGGATATATGAGATTCTTGGGGTAAAAGTGTTAAAGTGTTAGTTATGGGGAACAGATTATAAAAAATGAACCAAGAGTGCGGCTGTTTTGCTATTACCTAGAGGTTCACCTTGTGTATGGATTTCTGTTCACTCAGATCATTCTTCTTCAAATATGTACGAGAAACATAGAATAAGCCTATCAAAACTTCACTGTAGCATTGATAATGCCCCTTCTGAAGTCCGAATATTAACATGCTTAAAGCACTATATCAATTAATACAAGAGAAGCAGCTTACTGTTTCCAGATCCAGCACATGGAGGTCATTGAAAAAGACAGAATGAGAGCATCCACCAAAGACAAAAAGATACCGCTCAGCATGTAGTGTGGCCACATGATCAAATCTGGGGGTTGGAGGTGTCTGTCTGCCAAAGGTAACAAAAATAAGAGCTTCTTCCATGAATGTGGATGTAGTGTTCAGTGGTGTGAGTAGATAACCTACGTAGTCTCAACAGCACTCCATGTCATTGTTTCCAAATCAAGAACGTTAACATCATTTAGTAATCGTCTATTCCAGTCTTCTCCACCAAACATGATAAGTTTAGAGCCAAACAGTGTAACAGATTGCCCACTGCGAGCCACCTAATGAAATACCATAACAACACCTAATAATTACATTGTTAAATCAAAAATAAGCATCCATGTCATGGGGACTACATGAACCTGCTGCATTCATGACCCGTCAAATTGCCAACAAGGATATAGTTCAATAAACAGCACAGAATGGGTAAGAAGGAAATAGAATTTTTAATGAGAAGTCAAAAGATTTCGAGTTTATTACCGGAACGTTTCCAAAGGTCTCAACAACACCGCAATTGTGCGATTCAAGATCAATGAACCAAACTACAGCACGCATCAAAAAGTTCAGAGTTAAAAGTTTATAATAATAATCTATTTCGATCTTTGGCACCCAAAAAAGTTAAACAAAGACTAAAATCATTTTACGCAGGATCGGAATGGACCAGATCGGAGACTTCTACACCCCTACCCTGGATTCAGTAGAAAGATACCTGTTACCCTGTCAGCAGTATTCTTCGAGAGGCCAGCAAGAAGAAGAAGTCTCGTTTGCCACTTGATCTGGACATGAAAATTTAGGTTTACGCCAATCAAAAGTAGATAATGATAATATATTGATATCATCTCTGAACAAACTAGGGTCAGTTTGCAGTATAAAACTGAAACATAAAGAATGAATGCTGCAATAGGAATACTAATACACAAATCCGAGGAATTCAAATATGCAATTCTATCATACCATACTATGACCAGAAGTTGCTGGAAAACCTTCGAGTGGGATAGCATCCTTACTTTTCAGGTCATTGGTTTCCATGTTCAATTTTATGGTTGACCACGTCAAACTTTTCAGATCAAAAACCTTAAAGCATTGCAAGAAAATAATAAAACCCCTGAAATTGGAAAAGAAAACTTCCACAAGTAACATTAAAGAACAATTAGCAATACCTGAAAGTCAGATAGGTATCTACCATTGCGACTACCACCGGTAATGTATAACTTCTCTTCGAATACAGTTGCAGCATGCTGGGGGCTCAAAAATATTGCAAATTGTCAATTCAAAATGAGCAACTGATACCATTTTTTGTCCTAAAAGGGGGAAAAGAAATGAAAAGAAAACATATGAACTCAGCATGCTTAAGTTGCTGATGAAAACAAAAGACAAGAAACAATTCCGGAAATGGATAAGGACATAAACTTATAGAATTTAAATCCTTAGCTGAATACCACCTTGTACCGAGCACCAGGGCGCTGACCAGATACGGGGAGTGCTTCCCACTGATCATAGCTTAAGTCCAAATGCCAATTTTGACTGTCTGTTCCCATCAGAGCTATTCTGCCATGCACTAGATTTTATCAGCTCACAGAAAGAACAAGCATCACTAGCAGGGTACAATAGGGCACACAATATGTCGAATTAAAGCCAACAGATCAGTAATTAAAATATACCATTAATGCCAAATATTCAATTATTTCTATCAGGAATAAATGTACATTGCGAAAAAATACATCAATACAGACAATTAAGACTTCTATTTTCATCCTTATTACTGAGGAATGAAGATACAAGTTTGTCAAATCCTTTATAACTAAATGGGAAGCAAGAAACTGCTTACATTTAAAAAAGGAAAGATTGAAAATAAACAAATATTAATAAAATGGTTGGACATGGCAGGTTTTAAGCTATTATAAACGAGAGGTATCATCGATATTTGTGCCCATGTTAATATCTATAAGAGAGGTAAGAGAGGGATTCAATTGAAAGAACAATTACATTTGACCAAATCCTCTCCAAGTGTTTTACCTACCTCACATCCAAGTTGTGATGTATCACGTCATCCTAGGTATGGGTCCGATGGACTCTGATCAACACCTATGCTTGGAACTTGGGCTAGAAGTTTTCTTTGTCATCCTAGTGTTTTTTAAGTTGTCACTATTGATAGCGCATAATACTTATAGACTAAAAACCTAGTGACAACAAAAATCATCACTAATGTCTTCTAACAACATTCTTTTCCCTATACTCTAATCACTATTTTGTTACCATTGAACTTTTAAAAATTATAATTATAACAGACAAAGTTTCTTCTCACTATTTATAAAATTAAAATAATGAAAGTTTCATCCCCACATATATATCATCACTATAATCCTTCTCTCTCTCTCTTTTTTTTTTTTTTTCTTTTTTTGGAAGACATGGAAAAGCGGGGTAACAAATTGGGAGAAGGCAGATGTATGGGTAGCATAAAAGAGAGAGAGAACCACTGTGTCCGGGAGTGAGGGATATGAATTGAAGAGGAAGGAGGAAAGGTTGCGTGTTGACAAGTTGGATTGCCAAGGGGAAAGACAGAGAGGGGGTGAAAAGAGAAGAGAGGTAGTGAAGGAGAGATAGAAGAGATGGTTCGCAGAAAAAGGCGAGAAAATGCAATGGGGAGATGAGAGAGGAGTTGGCAGTACCGGGGAGGAAAATAGGATAATGCTCAATAAGCTTGTGAGAGGAAGGAAGTATGAGATACAAGTAGAAGGGGCAAAGAGATGAGATGGAGCACAAGAAAGGAGAACAAAGAAGAAAGAAGAGAAAGGAGAGAGAAGAGGGAGCCCCAGGAAGAAACAAAGGGAGAGAGGAGGAAATGGCTGTGGGAGGAAAAGGAGGGAGTAGAGTTGTTATGGAGTTCAATTTGGCCATTTTTCAAATTGTACCCAATAAGAAAAATTATGATTTGGTCTACTCTTAAGAGCTCAATTTTAAAATCCAAACACTTTATACATAAAAATAATCAGGGGCTCCCAGTAACATTATTCATTCAAGATATTATATGTATTTAAGATAATAAATTTTAATTATGTTTATATTACAAAGACACTCCATCACGTATCAGCATTACAAATAGAACTCTTCAGAAATATATAACATTACCAAAACACCTATGGGAATATGATCATTTAATCAATTGATAATCAAAATTATTATTTCAATCAAATTCAAGAGCAAAATGGTCAATTAATAACTTATATATAATTTTTTTAACAGAACACAAGATGGGAGATTTTTGTGCTAATTATGAAAGATGGAGAGGAAAGTTGGTAATTTGATTTAATTCATCCTAAATAAACTTTATTTTGAATGAGTTTTTTGTCTATGAATTTCCCAGCAAATTCCCCATACTTGATTTAAGGATTCTTTAATTCAGACAAACGCAAACCTCTTTCCATCACACTGTTATAGCACAACCCACAATTCTCTACACTGTCATGATTTATTCTTCTTACTTACCCCACCTCACCATAGTAGATGTAAATATCACATACTCAACCTGCATCACTAATTCCAGTCCAGACAAGCTCCCTCCAACTCACCCAAATCACATCCAAATGAATTTAAACTCGCCATGTGGTTTCCGCACTCAAAACCTCACTTAACTAGGAACTGGGTTTCAGCTAAACCATTCTAGAAAAAATCTTCCAACCTCAATCAAGCAAAGTAGCGACATCCTCATGATCTATTCTCTTACTTCATCTCCAGAATAAAAAATGCACAACTCATCAAATCATCACCGTCAACAGAATCAAAGAAGACTAAATCGGAAAAAACAACAACCACATGATACAGCTACCAAAACAACAGAACAAATTGATCAGCAACCACCAAAATAGAAAATTCAAAAGCGCGGAGCTCTTACAGGACACTAGAGGAAATCCGATCGAAGCAATGGCACGAGACCGGACGGTGAAGGACGCCCGATCTCTTGTGGGAGAAAACGTAGCAGATCCGTGCACCGACAGAAGAGGCCGATCTCTTGTGGGTTCGTTTGCTATCTTGCTTGACGGATGAGGGGGGGGGGGGTTTAACGGCACTACAGTGAACTGCAAAACTTGAATATAGTCAGAGGGGTACAATGGTCTTTGTAGCATTTTACCTTGGAGGTATCAACTATCAAAGCATTCCCAATTCTCAGTACAAAATGAAAATGACAAGATCATTATGGGTTTGAATTTCATCCAATGTTTATCTTTCTTGATTGCAAGTTGTTATATATAAACATTTGTAAATTCATTTTTTTATTTTGTTAGTTACAATATTATACGTTTGTTATAAGTATTAAAATGCACAAAATCGTACCTTTAGTTTTAGTTATAAAAGTGATAATTTAAAATATTATTTTATAAAATCGCTAATAAAAACCGCACCAAGAACATCCCTAGAATATAGCGTAACATCACATACATGTTGATGGGACTTAAACTGAAAACATTATAGTCACATGGGCTCAATTTCACGAATTGGGCTAAGCCTTATTAACAAAAAAAAAAATTACTTTAAAAATAATAAAATCATATTTAATATTGATGGGACTCGAACTAACAATCTTACAGCCACAAAGCCTCAATTTCACTAATTAACAAAAGAATCTGCTTTAAATATAATAAATCATAAATAATAGATAGATACTAAAGATGTTGATATTACATTTGCTGGCCCTAATGATACCTCTATTTTTTTTATTTTTTAACTCTCTTGCTCCCGCCCTCCTATGTTAAGGGCATGATATTAGCTAAAATTGAAATTTTAAAATTTAAGGAAAATAAAAGAGATAAATCCAGTTTAAGTACGTTATTAAATTAATTTTGATATTAATTGTTCTAACTGTATCAATATTAATACCTTATATTTTTGGAATTGATTATTTTTCATTCGTGTGAAAAACTAATGGTTGAACTCTTTTGTGGGTTAGAAAGGCCATAAACAACTTAAGAATAACTCATTTAAACAAATTCATTCTTGTTAGCGATATGAAAAGTTATTTCTTCAAAATACATAAACTTGAAACAATTAAATGTTTAAACCTCCGCTGTAGTTTTACTACAACTAAATATTTTATCAATTGATGGATTTAAGTATTGGGAATTTAAAATCTATAGTTAAAATACATCTGACTTTTTTGGCTTTATAAAATGAATAAGGGATTTAAATCCTCCATCAAATCAATTAGATTTTAAATATAATTATACTAGATTCGAAATCTTCTCGATAACCTAGTCATTTTAAATCCTTTTGAAATTCTCCAAGATGCTAGTCAAATGAATTTGAAATTCTTGATGCTCTCTTCTTGCTTATCTGTAATTTAAATTGTGAACATTTAACTTTCAGAATAATTAAATTTCGCATAATCAATCTTTTAAAACTCAAGCATAAAACCCACCAGATTAAAAATTATAAATCAATTCTTTAAACCAAATATGTCAAAATAGATGAGTACATCAATATTCTTGGATAAGAAAAAAATGCCCTTAATATAACACTCATAACATGATTCTGGACATTTTTACACGACAAAGATAGTCTCTGCTTCAGACAAGAGTACCCTTAGGTTTGATTCAAGTACACCTAATGATAGACACAAAGATCTCAATTCAGTTAGAATGTCATGATACAAAAGACACCAATCGAACCCTAGTCCTGATCTGCTTCTTCAATTTCTTCATCCTCAGGCACACCTCGAAGATATAGGACGTTATTGCATCTGAAATAAGGAAAACCCACAGAAGATCTGGTCAATGATCTGAACTAGAGAATGAAAATACTCCACACATCGCGGAGCAAACAGTGCTCCATATTGTAATGGTTAATCGGACAACTGCAAGGACAGAAACTTTTCCTGCTACATTAAAAGAGAGTTTTTTGGTTCTTGATAGTGTCAACTTTTGTATGTTAAAATAAATCAAAAGCTGAACAATCTCTGAAGTCTGAGGTAAAGAAAATGCTCATAAAATCATTTTAAAAACCTATGCTTGGCAATAGAAAACTATGCATTTGGAAATCAGAAAATGATATACTCAAGAACTAAGCAAAGAACTTATCCATAATATTTTGCACAAAGAGAATTAACCATGGAAGACAACCTGATCCAAATCTTGTAAACAAATATTCTTAAGCTGATCATGGCAAACTACGACATCCATGTACCTCAAGAATATGAATACCATAGGTACTTGGGTGACAATTAAGACAAAAAAATTAAAGTAAATGCCTGGTTCAATACCTGATCAAGATCTCTCCAAGATTTCCAGTGGATTGTCCATCAATATACTCTTCAGCATTAGCGAGCTGCCAATATACCCATTAATCACAGTAATGCTAAACATAAAACTGCTTGGTTTGAATAAATATATCCAAGGGAGCAGTACTCCCACTCAAACTCTTGTTCAGCTCCATTGATAATTAAAGAAAGTTACCCTTTTTCAGTTATATATTTCATATCATTTTCATTACTGTTCGAAGATGGTTGGAGGCATTAAAACTTTAGATACCCCTCATCCTTCACTCTCTGTGTGAATGATAATGACTCCTGTAATCCAATAGTTGCAATAACTTGATGAAATGATGCAATCCACAAGAATTGATAGAACTCCATCCATAATCTCAAACCTCATGCATCTTATAGCACATGAATGCAGGTGATCTACCACGGATTCAAATTTCAAACATTTTAAAGCAGGAGGGTCAAATGTGTGGTAGGTTGCATACACCTTTATAACAATACATCATCAAAAGATTGTTTCGAAATAGTTTCAAAAGCTGCATATCTAGAATCATGGACCGGCCAGCAGATAAATCAGCAGTCGCTTGAAATACAGCAAACAGACCAACACTGGTCTGGCCTTAAAACAGGCAAGTTCTGGCCACTACATACAAACATGAACAATATATTTTTACCACAAATGAGCCTACAATGTTAGATATATTTGCTATCTCTCGATATCATTGCAGGAGTATCACAGAGTTAAGTATTTGGTCATACTTTCAATTGAAAATCCAAATCAAGTCGATGTGTGTTTTCTCTTTTGCATTTGATCACAGCTATCGATGCATAAACATAACAAATCAGAGAATATTCAATTTAGCAATAGGTACCTGCAAGTTCATGTATGAATCCACGGAGACAAGATAACCTGAAACAGAAGCCAGAAAGAAGAAAAATCATCAACTTGTTAGAAACTTATCAAGAAATGCGTACAAATGCAGGAACAGAAATTAAAAGTTTTATTCGACAAGTGCCAGAAAGCTTGCTACCTTTGTATTCCATTCCCCATTTAAGTTTTACCATCACAGGCTTCCCAGTCAAATTGTTCAAGAAAGGCTTTGGATTAACCGGTACAGTCTGAAAGAACAATGAATAAATAAGTTTCAGAATACACAAAATGATAATCATGTCCAAAACTAAAGCTTAAATCTATGCAACATTGCAACTATATCATATGAATACAGCAACGGTTAGTCATTCCAGCATGAAGTCTCTTCCTACTCAGTATTGACAGCTACAACACAAACAGCAAAGAAAAACCAAAAAAAATGACAATTACTTGCCTTCTACAGTCCATTCATCAGCTGATGGCAGAGCATGTTCAGTCCGGCAACTATAACCCAACTGGTGAGTAGACGTAGACGTGTAGATACTATATATGTTGGAAAATTAAAGGTGAATATGGAATCCTTGAACTAGAAGACTCCTACACCAAACAAGATGGATGTTTAGTCGAAGGGGGCGTTCATAATCATGGCTTAAGAGTTCTAAGTGATCTGTCAAATGCTAGAGGTCAAATTTTACTATCAAATTCCAGTCGTTGGGTAGGCAATATCATGGATATTTAGTATGCATTAGAAATACATTCCTATATTAGATACATTAACTTATTGCATGCTATTTGTCCAGGTTATCTACTACAAGTTAGTCCCCAATTCCCCACAGTCCATGATAAAACTCTGACCTGGAATCCAAGTTCTCCTTAGTCCTGCTATTAAGTATCTCTGGCTGCTTCTTCATCCTACTCTCTTTTACATCATCTCACATCACAAGATCTCTTCAACTACCTCTCTGGATCTTCCAAGAGCTGAAACCTCCCGTTAAAATCCTAACATTGTTTGCAGCTCTTTGCGTTGTTAAATTTAGGTTATACCTTAGAAGCTTTGATGTGCACAAAGGAAAACCTGGTGGTTAACTTAGATTCACTCTTCTTCTTCACTAGCTTTCGCAGTTGGATTTCTCTCAAAACCATTATGAAATTAAGGTTCAAACAGAAATAGGTAAAACAGATTTAGGCCCGAGGAACCGGAAACAGGCAACACAACTCATCATATTCAAAACAAGAACCAATGCGTAATTTAGGCATAATACTCGTATTAAGGTGAAGATCATTTACGCTGTTGATTCTATGCATTTAAGAACCTATTTATAACAGCCCAGTCATGACAGCCACTGCTTCAGGGAAACCACTTAATCTTTACAATGCGCAGTACCTCTAGTATTTTGTAGTTATTAATCGTACTACCAAAGATAAGAGAAACTATAGTAAAATAAATGTGTTAAGGTCCCAGAGCTAAAATCCTACATGGTTACAGGGGACACAAGAATGAATGACAAATACATGTTTGGGTTCTTCATAGTAAACTCATTGAACCGGAATTTTTCTTTTTCTAAAACCACTGTTTAAAATTACAAGAGACGCAACTCTAATTCCAATTCTAAGTCTACAATCCCTTAACGGCAAATGCTATGCTTGCACAGTTAATATGATGTTTTGTAGAATCCCATTTTTTAGTGCAGGTGTCAGCACAGAAAGCCTACTGCAGAATGGAACATTTTCAGTGGGCAGATGGGAGTATATCAGCGAGACAAAAATTTAAATATATATACCACATGACAATTCTTAATTTATATAGAAACTGATAACTCAAATTAACAAATAGTTTTCAGAAAAACTAAAGCAAGTAGCTCCATAACCCAAATTTTCCAATCTGTTAACGTCAAACAATAGCCATAAATTAAACGAATCCTGGAAAACATGAAAATTTCCAGAGGAATAATTAAAAAACGAATCCGAAGTAATTTCCTTCCATCGGTTTTTTCCTATAGCAATAATCTTGCAAATTCTGAAATCTCGGAATGACTTAAAGCAACATAATACTTAACTGAAGAAAATTAAGGAGAGGGACTTACAGCCATTGCGTTGGTTGTTGCCTTCTTGGAGCCTTGGAGGGAGAGAGATTTCTTTGGTGGGCAAATGTGGGGGTTTAGGGTTTTTGGAGCGCAGAAGGGACAAATGGCGGCGTATGCCTTTTGTTTTGGGATTGTGTAAAAATATCAAGAAAAGAAAGGCTAAATTACACTTTGCACCCTATAAATAACTAAAATAGGCACTTTCCACCTTCAGAACAAATATTTGCAGATTTTCAATTTATATTGACATGTTGGATTTTCGGCACTTTTCTAGAAATCAATGGCAGGAGGAAAAAATTATAAAAACAAAAAAGATAAATTGCATAACACCCCTTTTATTTTGGTAAAATAGCGCGAAATCTTTCAATATTAATTTTATAGAAAAAAAGACTCTTGTACTTTATAAAATACAATAAAAAACTCCCCTTCTATTAAAAACAAAGGGAGGGTGATTGACACTCACCTATTGTGAGTGATTTCATTTTTTGCTTTTTTGAGGATTACTTTAAATGTACAAATATCCATTTTGCCTCTTTATTTCATATTTAAATATATTTTGAATTATTTTATTATATATCATGATGTATAGTGGCACAAGAAGGTCTAGCTTAAGGAGAATAAGGTTCAAGGCCAATTAATGCACCAACACCAATAGTCCACAAACTTAGGAAGAGGGGTACATGGACCCAAGGCACCCCTGACTCGGCCCAAGAGCACGGCCCCAATAAGGATGACTGCTCCAATGTCTAGACCTAGCCGTCTCCACGTGGCATACAGTTGGCTTGCCAAGTCTACTACCTCGTGAGCCTGGAGGATGCGGATTCAAGGGAAGTCTCTCTAGAGTTTTGGACTCCTTGACGATTGGCACTCCTAGGACTCCTTAACGACCAGGAGTCGTTGCCAGCAATAGGTCCCCCTCAATCAGAAGATACAAAGTCAAAAAGCAAATCATAGCCAAACTAACCATCCTTATCCTTCTCCTGCCGAGAATAGAGGAAAAGGTACAGACCCCTATCGACCAGGCGGGGCACCCAGGCGGGGCACTCTCCCGGCTCTACAAGCATTGTTTTTGTTCATTAAGCACTCTTTATCAAGAACTTAGCCTATTTCCTCTTTAATTCTATCATCATATCTCAATTTCTTACTATGTTTATTTTCTTTTACGATTATCTTTGTTTAAAATCAGTACTAATTTGGACGTCAAAGTGCTAATGTATTGTTTTGTAGGTTCCGTCTTCTAGGTCCTTACACACATTTCCTTAGATCCAAAACAAAAGTCCAAGTTTGTTGGACCGTGCTATTTCCGCACGCATCAATTGGCACCGTGGGGGTAACACAAAGTTGAAGACGTGAGTAACAATGGAAGCACTTATCAACACACCAAGCAAGCAAAAATCCATGGAGGTACCTACTAACACCCCGGCCTTGCAGGTCGTCTCAAGGACATCCTTGGCCCCTACCAGTGGAGCACCAACCCCAGCACCCTCTAGGCCTACAGATCCAGTGACTGAGCCTCCACGTCGCAGTACTTCTTCTGATACTTCCTTGGGGAAGTTGTCCCCATCACTCCTGGGAGCTATCCAACAAATGATCTCGACAGTCATTCGGGAGCAAGTGGCAGCACTAGTCCCACTCGCATTGCAACTTCGTCTAACGTAAACGCCCCAGAAGTAGAACGAGCCTTTGAGGAGTGCCTGTAAAGATTCAATGCCGTTGCACTGGAGGTGCCCTCCGCTGTCCAAGAGGTCAAGGCCAACGCCTTTTCCCAAGGACTCCTGGATGGAGATTTCTTCAAGTCCTTGGCTAAGATGCCCGTTGTCAATGATTAATTACTGTAACTATGTATCTTTAAATATAAAATTAGCTATGATTAAATGTACTTATTGTAATACATCGATCTATATTTGAAAATATTTTGAGCCAATTAGTCAATAGATAATAAAACAATAATTTTACAGTTTTTACTGAATCAATCCATCAAAATTCATAAAATCCAAATTTAATATAGATTTATTGCTTTATCCATCTCTAAAATATAATAAGCCCAAATTTATTATAAATTTAAATTTGAAATTCAATCATTTGTTAATTTATTTGGGGTTTTAGTCGGTAACTTATGTTAAAAAAATTGATGTGAAAATTGTAACAAATCTCATTATTATAGATAAATATTTTAAAAAGTTTGATTTGAAATTCAATCATTTGTTAATTTATTTGGGGTTTTAGTCGGTAACTTATGTTAAAAAAATTGATGTGAAAATTGTAACAAATCTCATTATTATAGATAAATATTTTAAGAAAGTTGACATGGTTAACACCAATTACGAAGCGTGGAAATTGCATAGTGATGATAGAAGTGGGCAAAAGGAGGAAATGATGTTCTCCGTCAGTGGATTATGCAGTTATTCTCAAGACCTCTACAAATAGATAATATAATATATATATATATACGTTCACATGTATATAATAAAATATAATAATAAAATTAAATTCTAACGACTATTAAATAAATAAAATAAAAATTAAGCTTGAATAATTTGATTAAATTTAGTGCGAGTTGAACTTGGGTAATATTTTCTTACTAATATTATCTTTAATTATATTACGATTAATCTTTAATTATATAAATTGAACCACGACTATGTTCCACCAACAATATTGTAACATAAGCAAAAAAACATGTTTAAATTAAGAAAAATAATAAAAATCTATGATTTTCTAGACATTTTCCTAAATAATTAATAATTACTCATTCAATTCCAAAAAATTGATATTTTATCTAATTTTTATTAGAACCACTACATAGAAGTAATTTTATTACTAAACGTTGTGGCACGTCGTTTCTACATATATATAATAAATATTTTTTTACGCTTTAAAATATATTATAAATAAGAGTAAAATATATAAATCAGTATATTATATTAATAAAATAAAAGAAATAAATAAATAATATTTTGTCAATTAATATAAATTTTGAAAAGTTGAATGAGTTAGTTATTTTATTATGAAGGGGCATTTTTTACTTAAAAAAAAAATAGTATGATGGTGTCATTAACAGCCGTTTGTGAGTGTTGATGGACTTTTCTTTTTATATTAGTATAAATATAGATAATTTTTATCCAACCTTATAAGTACGCGTTCTTGAGTATTTATTATTACAGTCAAGATCAAAATTGAAAATATTTCCCGTGCCTTGGCACGGATTTCGTACTAGTATATATATTTTATGTGCAGAATTTACATCTAAAGGGATGTATTAAAAATTAAATATTAAATAGTTATTTTTATACTAATTTAAATTTTTAGATGAGGTGGTGGTTTAACGACGCCCACAATTACCGTATGAAAAAGACTGACAATTTTGACCTTGCTTTGAGTGGAAACGACCTCTGTGTGTACGCGTAGAAATAATTAACAACTTTGATTATGACATATGTATATATAATTGCTTGAATGTTTATCATTAATAGTGATAGTGATGATGGTGATGAAGAATCCCATTAATCTCTTGACCTCAAAACTCCAATTTGAGATGTTATGGATGACAACCATGTCCCATTTTTTTCATTGCAAATATTGAAAAATGTTTCATGAAAAAAGAAATATATATTTTTTATCCGATAATTGTGATGCAGTGACACTTTTGGTCTACTTCGATAATTTTTCAATTAAAAATAATATTTTAAAAAAACAACACATGGGGTTGTCATGTGTCTTTTTTTCTCTGTAAAATTTGCATTTTTTGATAGAAATGTACTGTTTTTTAAAATTATTGTCTTCAATTATAATTAAAGTTAATCAATGGTGTCATTTTTTAAATTACGGGACAGAAAATGAATTTTGCACAAAAAAATAATAATATGTGTTGAGCCCATTAATATAAAATAGTTCAAAGGGATAATTATACTTTTCTTTCTTAAGATTTGGTGTAATCACGCGTAGATTCTCTATGATTTGAAAAATTACATCTAGTTCCCTAAAGTTTGCATCTATCTAACAAATAAGTTCTTCTGTTAGCCAAAATTCTTGAATTTGATGATATTAACAAAAGATCGAATAAAAAATCAAATTTTACCTTATTACTACAGCCAGATAAACCTTTTATGATCAAATTACCCTTATACATCTTCACATCTGAATGCATGTGAGGAAACATGTCTTCATCATTATAAGAGTACGTAATTTAGTCACAAAAGATTTGTTTGACCTGTAATAACTCACTCGATGGTAAGTATCAATTTCTATTCAATTTTTTCTGTTAATACCAATAAATTCAGTTAATCTTGACTATCAGAGAGACCTTTTGTTAGATAAAAGCAAACTTCATGAACACTAGACGTAATTTTTCAAATCATAAAAAATCTACATGTAATTATACTAAATATTAAAGAAACAAAGTGTAACTATTCCTAATTAAAATTAAACCCAATTAATTAATAACAACATATGTAGATCATGTGCGAGAAGTTAAATGCTATTCATGTGAATAGTTTTATATGATGAATAATTTAATTTATGATATGATTGTATTATAATTTAGTGGCTCACATTAGATGTTGCCAACTTATATATCCACACGATCATCTGTAAATAACACTATCACCATAAAAGAAATTGGAGATTTGTAACGATTTTTTTTTGGGACGGCCACATATTCTGTTACGTATTTGTAGTGGATTGGATGTGATGATATCATGAAAGGGTTCATAAAAATTTATTATTTTTGTAACAATCAAAATCGTTGAAGAATCCGTTATAATTTCTTTGTATCCGTAAAGTCGTTACAATTTGTAGCAATTTTTGTAATAATTTCCAAAATTAGGGACGGCAACTTTTCGCATTATGCCAGCCGTTACAAACACATTGCATAAACTTGGCTGTTACTTTTTCCCTATGGTTTTTGTAACGGTTTGTAGTATTTGTAACGATTTTAAGAAAAAATTAAAAGTCGTTACAATTATCGTGGGAAAAACCGCGAGAAAATGTACAATAAGAAAGTGTTTACAAAAATCGCATCAATAGAGACGACTTTTTTTATAGATGGTATTACAAATTCCAAAGGTGGATATGATAATGTCTATATTTTTTAACAGCTAATTTACAAAGGCTATATTAGTCATTCCAAAAGTCGTTAGAAAGGCCATTACAAAATATTATTTTTTTTAAAATTCAATCATTGATTTGTTCGCAGGAGCTATTCGTGAGGATGATGGAGAAACGCCAGAGACATCAAAACAGTGATCAAGACCTCCAATATCCTCTCAAGGTTTAATGGCCCCAAACAAGCAATAGGTGTGGCTGTCAGTAGCGGGCGGCCAAAAGAGGGGTCGAGTATTCGATCTCGGCTCTGAGGCCCACCACACGGTTGCTGGACCATCACAACCCAACAATTCCACTGCTCCATCGCCCTCGCCTCCACAACCGTCGTGCCCCGACCTTGATGATTGGGTATCGAAGCTAGAGGAGTGGATGCAAATGATGGATTCAACCTGGCCAGATCCTCCAGCGCCCTAGCCTTTAGCTGATCCCCAGTAGCCGACGGAGATGAGGACGACGAAGTCGCGACTTGAGGGGATGCTAATTTATATTAGGATTTCTTTTTTATTTGTAAAAATACAATGTAAAAACAATATTTTTGTTTTTGTAATCAATTATTTTTATTTTCTTGATACATGATATATTTTTATTTAATATTGCTTAATTAAGAAATTAAAATTACCTAAGTATAACAAAAATTTCAATAATTTATTTTAAAAAATAAATATTAAAAAAAATTGTCATTGTATTTGTAACGGCTTTTGAAAGATGAATTACTGTCATATAATCTTGAAGCCGTTACAAAAATCGTGCAAAAGATGATTATCAATTTTGAAAATTACCGTCCCAAAAGCCGCTACTAAAGCAGTATAAAAATAGTAATGAAGACAGATACAAAACCAAAACCAACATATGCATAAAGTGTTACAAAGACTGTTGAAAAAAGAAATCAAAAACTTGATACAAAATCGTTATAACATAATGCAAGACCGTTGCATAGTAAATTAATTGAGTCATTCCAAAAGCATATCCAAATTTAGTTTTTTTTCCATTCGACTACAATTGTAACGGTCTGGAGTGGCTGGTAAAAAGACTGTTACAAATTGTAACAATTTTCAAGCAAGTTTTTACAAATATTTTATAATGCCCAAAAAAGCTACGGTAGAGGTCTCCGTCATAAAAATCGTTACAAATTAAAAAAACAATTACAAATGAATAACGTAGCCTTTACAAAAATTGTTATTATAAAATAATTTTTTATAGTGTATTAATATTTGACAATCTTTACAGTTTGATGATTTCACGCGTAATTGGTAATAATTATTTTAGAAATATTGACAAACCCCCTTCCATATCTTGATAAACTTGATTACTAACAATTTAGTCAGTTATTTTTTTTGGTAAAATTACTCTTTTGGTCCTATAACTTTAAGTTATTAGTATTTTTGTCATGTAACTTCATTTACACATTCAGTCTTCTTGACGAATTTAGTCCTGAACATTTCGGATTTGGTCATTTTTGACAAATTTAGTCATGTATTATCAATTTTAGTCCTAACGACTCATAATTACAGGGCAAAAAATGATATCCATCACAGTGTGAAGGGGACCAAAATTGCCAACACAGAGGACTAGATTTGTCAAAAAAAGACCAAATGTGATATGTTTAGGACTAAACTCATAAAAAAAAAGACTAAATGTGTAAATAGAGTAAGTTACGTACAGGACCAGAAGTACAAACGGCCTAAAGTTACAGGACAAAAAATATAATTTTATATTTATCTTTTTTATATTGTTCATCGAAAATTATGATAATCATAAAATTTTAGTTTGGATTATTTAATAAGAGGGTGTTTTTCCATATTTATTAATATTATTTTGTAAGTACATACGCCTTATAAGACATTATAAGATGCAAAATTTCATTTTAAAAAGAATTTTTAGAATTGTTTGGATAGAATAAGATGAAGGTGATGACAGAACTCATAATATGTACTAATGCCAAACTTGCAATTAATTTAAAGAAAACTGAACTAACATGTTGGTTTTTTGGAAATAATTTGGGAATTCTTTATAATTTGAAAACAATATTTTTGAACCTCATAAGCTCTTTTCTAAAAAAATTACTAAATATTCTGCAATACTGTGTAAGATATTTGCGAAGTGATTGGTAATAATTCCCGAAAAAAGAGTTTATAAGCTTCAAAAACAAAATGTGTATGTGCTTATAAACTCTTTTGAAAAATATATAAGAGTTCTGAACTTATGTTTAACATCTCAACATATTCATTTAAATTAATCACAAATTTATCATTACTAATATATAATAAGTTGCATTATCTTATTTTCTCCGGACAATTTATTCTTAATGTAAAATTTGATATTTTATGCGCTTTTAAAACACCTTATAAAGTGTATGAATTTGTAAGATATTTTAAATAAACGAGTTATATATCTCCATTTATACAGAAAATTACTACAAAATAAAATTATAATAAAATCAGAAACATTCAAAAGAAAATGAATGCATATATGTGGTTGGGATCTTCTAAAAATTATAGAGTAAATTATATCGATAATTCTTGAATTAGATCTAATTACATAAACACCTTATGCCTTTTGCAACAAGCACACCTCTTGACACTATAGATGTAATTAGAAATACACCTCCTGTTCAATGACGACATTTTATATAAATACCTTTTTGGGTACATTACACTAATACCATCTCCGACACTGGTTTATAATTTTGTAATATATATAATATTTGTATAATTAGACCTAATATCCAACGTGGGTAATCAGAAAGGGTTCATGAGACGTGAAATGAACAAATAAACTTGTATGAAAAAAATTTAGCAAATTGCCCCCATATGTTACGAAAAATGAAGCAAATTACCCCGTATCAATGGATTAGATAGAGTGTATAATTTGCTTTATTTTTCAAAAAAATAATTTATTATTTTATTTTTTATAAAAAAATTATTTATTTCTTGTATAACAAAGAATAAATTGAATTTTTGAATGATGAGAAATCCACCAAACTTTTGATTTAACAAAGGAAGTTGAAGGGGAAGTTTCGTCCATAGAAGAAAGAGGAGATGATGATGAGGTTTTATATATAATAATTGCAAAGAAGATTATGAAGTGCAAAGTGCAAGTGAGCATGCGAGTGAGTGTGAGTGTGGTGTGGTGTGCATGTGATGTGATGTGCCCACCAAACCTACAGATTAGTTCAAGTTGGAGAAGACATTTGTCATTCATTCCTTCACACCTTTTTACATATATATGACCAAAACATGAAAACAAACCGCACTAACACCGAATTTTGGGGTTGGTGAGTTAGTGGGGGAGATGTCAAGTACAGATTTTGTTCCCCACCCCCATCCAATCTAAACTTAACACATTTTTCTTTATATGAATTTAATTACGGGAAAAATACAAATCGGTAAATGTTATAATTGGTCCGTTAAGTTTGTATTTTTAAATTATTTTAATCCCTCAAATTCATTTCTTGATATCAACATTTCGAAATTTTAGTTTTAGTCTCTTATTGATTTCATCTGACTGTTTTCCCCGAAAATATGATCGAATTTTAACTTTTTAAAGGTAAAATGGTCAATTTTGATTTGATTTTCTCATTCTGGCCGTTAAATTTGTAAATTTATCGAATTAGTCATTTTTAGACGGTGAAAAGTACTAGCTTGTGTAATTATGTTTATGGTGGAAAATGTAATGAGATGGCTAAAAATGCACTGTGGTATTAAGTACATATTGTATGTAAACTAACTGTCGTAGAAAATAATGTATGTGATGTAATAAAATGAATTTGTTTCAACT